>NC_061119.1:146213445-146268309 GCF_002878395.1 Capsicum annuum
TCTAGCACTACAATGACTACATGGAATACAAGTTTACAATACTAAGCATGTTATACACAACTGAAATCTCAAGAATCCTACTCCAAAACATCCTAACCTCAAGAATTTACTCAATACATGGAAAACTCATGCATATTTCTAAATATAAGACATCATACAAATCACCCAAATTCATCAAACATGTGCCCTCACAATAAGAGAGTTACCCATAAATACTCACAATAAAGCAGTTGTCATAATGGGTATACAAATCAACTTACACTCACTCTCACAAAGAATTCACAAATTAAACATAATGAACCATAGGATTGACCTTAGTGCCATACTCCACTAATATTTGAATGATGAACCTAGGATCAAGTAGGTCTTTTTTGGGTTCTAATGTAGGATAAGGTATGGCTAGAAACTATTTTAGCCAAGAATAGTGACTAACCTCTCTAAGCACTTTAATACACTACATCATACATTTAAAACAAATCTCTAAAAATCAGATTATACTTTTTTCATTCACCCATATATTTTGCTTTTGCCCTATCTCTTTTAAGAATTTTCACAAACACTTGGTGGGCATATAGTTTATTACCACAAGAATCACTTTTTTTTTCTTTTTTTCTCAACCATGGCAATATTTCTAGCATCAATTACATCACATCCAACCACCACACATCAATTATCAACACCAATAACTATTACCTTGGGGCATCAAATTCACCTTTTTCTTCTTATTTCTTAAACTCCTTACTAATTCAATTTTTTTCATTACAGAACTTAGGAGCTTTTTGGATTAAATTATGGTCTATCAAAGAAGGGAATTAGGCTACATATGAGGCTACCAAAGAAAATAAGCTAAAGGCTCAATGAGTTTTAACTAGGATAAAGCATAAGGGTAGATAAAAGAAGTTATAAATAAGGTTATCAAAGAAATGCCTAAATCATCTCTTAAATCCAAATTCTTTATTTCACTTCATACACACACCTGGCAAGTTCTAGACATTACATGCAACAAGGAATATACAAAAATCTCTCATACACATGGCACATGCTCAACTCAATTGGATTATCATAGACTCTGAACCAAATAATAGCATGAATTAAAATATAAGCCGCAAATAATAGAGTAAAAAACATGAGCCTAAGAGTCTCAAAAGTAGCAATTCACTTAATCAACATGATTTTACAAATAAACCCACTTGCACCATGCAATAAAAAATAACACCAAGAAGAATATCTCACAGATTTTTTTTTTTAAATTGAGCCAAAATTTGGAAACTTCCCCACCCCACACTTAAAAGATCTACTTTGTTCCCAAAGTGAATTTTAAAAGTAAGAGATAGAAATACTCCCTGAGGCCTCTAGGCCTAGATAATAGCATCTTTACACATAAAAGAGGTCCATGGACCCCACACTCAATTTTTTGCCATGCTCCAAGCTCAAGTTTATGGTACTCAGACTTTCCATTAACTTGTGACTCAACCAAAAATAACAACTACATGAAATAAAAACTAAAAACTAAAAAGAAAACATACCTTAGCTTGGGTTACCTCCCAAGAAATGCCTAATTTAGTGTCGCAGCATGACCCAATCAACTTTTTTCTTCACCTTGAGGAAATAAATTTCACCCCTAACATTGCATCCATATTCCTGCCTCAATTATAGGGAGGTGGTACAAAGATTACTGAATCAAGTTATAGGATGTGCATGGTAAAACACTCGACCTTAAAGTGAGATATGTTTTTATGTTGCTTGTCTGGTGTAAAATCAAGAATATAGGATTATTGTTGCTCATCTTCACACTCTTCTACTATTTTAAATGATTTCACAGACAAGATATCATCTAAACATAATGTAGAAAAGTGCTTTAAATGAGGCCCAACCAATCCTACTTCAAAATTTACACTCTCTACTACACACTCATTTTTATTTACCTTCTCCATTTCAGTCTCAAGATAAAGATGATAATTGAGTGGTTGCAATTCTTGTGTTTGATCCATAAATTAGCTAATATCCTCCTCATATTTTTCTTTGCTTAGCCACTGTAGACATGGTGGCAGTTGTATCTCCTCAACCTGTCCAACAATTTTAGTTTCCGAGTACTTAGATTCCTTGATTATCCACAACTATTTTTGCAAATGGTTGGAATCCACTTGCCCTGCAGCCTTTCTCTGGTTCTTCATGTATACCAACAACTCAACCTGAGATGCTAAAATTTATTCCAACATTTCTTTCATGTTGCTAGTTGACTGATTTGGTTGGGCTTGTTGAAACTACTGCTGCTGGTTATTCCATGATTGTGGCTGATTTTGTACCATTTGATTGTAGTTGTTTATATAATTTTTCCTTTCATCATAGCCCACAAACATTACTGAATCAGGATTGACAACACATATATCTTCACTTAAGTTCTTTACAAATATCATCCTACGTGAGAAAAAAGTAAGGCATCTAAGTACATCCCTATCCTAGATACTTCAATTCCTTATTTCATAAAGTAACACAAACCATACTCTGATTATTCCCATATTCTATCTCCCTATTGGCTCTCTCGAGATCACAAGGTTGATAATTGATATATTCTAAGGGTAGCTAATCCTTAAAATACTTAAAACAAGAATAAAAAAACAATCAATAATGATAAGCAAATCAAAAAACTAAATTTAAAACAAAATTAATCATGATCGCGGCCTTAACCTCGGAAAAGGAGTTTTAGCCTTTAATGGAAATATTCATCATCCAATCCCTTGAACTGATGATACAAACCATAAAGAAAACTAAAGTAAAGAGATATAAACCCTAAAAAGAAGTTGTGGTAGCCTCATTAATCCTAAAAGACGTCCAAAAGTAAGTAAAAATGTGTATAAGGTCCTATTTATAGTATAAGAAATAGCCCATGCCTTGTTGAATAAGGAAACAATTTCTGGTCGTCTTCGAAACCAGTAATTAATGCATTGGAGGGTATCTCATAGCATCTAAATCTCATTATTTCACTTTTTTGGGTTCCTTATGAATCCATTTATATATCGAACACACTCATAATCCTTCTCACGTGCTCACACTCTCTCAATACTTTTCAGGTGTCCAAATTGGCGTCAAGCTATGTTTTGTGCTTCCGTGATCCGTTCCAAGCCTTTTTGAGTTGGTTACACTTGATTTGAAGCTTAAAAATCCTTAATATATCATCATAGTCCATTAAAAAATCATTCTATAGCATTAAACACAATAATTTAGAGCTCAAAACAACACAACATCCTTAACGATGAACTAGAAATACGAGCCAAGCATAGGCTAAATTCACATTGAGTTTTAACTTATTGTTTTCTCTTTTCTTGATACAATTGACCATTGAAAATTATAACCAAGTTTTTTAACATATAAATACACAATAAAAACCTTAGGAACTCATTAAAAACATTAGAACCCAACACGATAGGCTAGACAAACACCTAGCTCAAGCTAGTCACACTAGTTTTCTCGGTTGAACTCTAAGTGCTTAAATTGAATCAAAACTCATGTGAAACCACCATTAAACATTGTAAACACATACTTGGACTCATAAATTCTCATTTATATCATTATAAACCTATTATTCACATGAATCATCCTCAAAATAAGGCTAAATAGGCTAGAATAGTAGCACTAGAATACACCCAACATCAACACGCATAGAGGCCCATTCAGGGGGTAACACTGGACCTATATAGCCCATGGGTGGATTATAAAGGTAAATATACACAACCAAGGTTAAGTTTTTAAATGCATGCTAAACCCAATTCCTTTTTCTAACATGGTATATATGTATGTGATTACATATGGTTATTTACTTTGGTTTTGAATAATGTCATTATTTTATCTTTATTCTTGAGTACATGCTAGCATTCATCAAGCTAACCATCTTTGGAAATCTTTACATTATTTTTTTATTTCTTGGACTTTGTTTTTGTCTATGGTCGGGAGCATGTTTCGATCAGATGTTCTTTGCTTTCAGTTAACAGCTTTGTGTGACTATTTGGTCATGGACAGTGTCAGTATTAGTATCATCCTTGGTATTGGTATTAGCATTGGGTTTGACACCAATTGAATATTTGGTTGGATTTTTTTTGGTTATCGGTATGGATTTTAGTAATGTCTTTGTTTATTATTGTTCTATCTTGTTATACGTTTGAAATTCATATGACATAGGTTGCAGGGTAGTTTTAGTTGGGTATTGGGGGTGGTCTTCGGTGTCAGTTGGACTTGAGGCACTTGACATGACTAGTCCCCTCGGGTTGTGTCACAGACAAACTCACAATAATACCTACAGGACTCGACTGTGGTTACTGGGATGTCACCAACTGGGTCAATAGGTTAATAGAGCGATGGAACTCAGTATTAGCGATATCCCCTTGAGGTGACTGAGTATGAGTATCATCCTCAGGGATAGGATCAGTGGAGACAGGTGGGACCTCACGATTACAATCATATACAATGACTCTTAACCAGGTATGGACCTCAAAAGTTGGACAAGCTCCATCCACATTGTCCTCAAATAGGACAGAAGATTTTTCACGGATATCAGATCTTCTTGGAGGCATGATCTAAAAAATAAACAAATGGGAATCAAAAGAATTTAAGACCTTAGACTATACAACTTGAAATAGATCAACAAGAAAGGGAAACATTCCTAAATGCCTAGTAGCCTCTCCCTTATAAGTGTGGCACGCTACACACCCATAAATGAGACTTTACTTGACATGCTTTTATTGGAAATCCAATGGCACCAAACCTAGGCTCTGATATCATCTTTGTCACAACCTAATCCAGGGCCTGATTGTGATAGGTATCAAAAGTCCCACGTGGACCGAAGAACACCCCCTACACCTAGACATACCAAATAAATCACACCCCAAGGTTGGATGAATTCTGATTATATAACAAGATAGTGTGGAATAGATTAAGAAAATTTTAATGCATATCTATAACTGACAACCGACAATCGGCTAAGCAAACGACCAACACCAACCAATAACCACAGTAATCTAATAAAGCCTCTACAAAACTAAATGGTAATAATATGTCGAGACAGGTCCCCAACAATAGCTAAAAACCAAATCCAAAGGAATAGTCACCATGTAAAGGAAACCATAATCATGAAATAGGGTCTTTCAAAGTATGAAAGCTCACCACTTTAATCTGACTCACTAGTTGATCCCGAATCCAAGTCACTAAGTAAGAGATATGAAAGTATGACCAGTTTTTGCATTGAATGATGATACAAAGTCTGAAGATGGTTAGTAGTTGGAACGCTAGCATATAACTCAGGGATAGAGGAATAAAATAATTCCATGATAATAGTTCAAACCAGTACAGAATCCAATGTGTAATATCATATGAAGTACATATATATACATATATATATACACACACATGCTGGGTTAGGGAGTAGGGCTTAACATGAAATTCAATAAAACATTAACCTGGGTTGTGAAGCATTACCGTTATAATCCACCCACGGGCTATATGGGTCCAGTGTTACCCTTTAGATGGGCCTCCGTGCTTGTTAGCTGCATAAACTAGAGATGTCATAGATGGCTGGAGATTCTCTTATACCCTTCGCCCTGCATGATACATATATATGTATGTGCACTTGGGGGATTCCTTTTTACCCCACAAGTATTTGGTCATAAAGAACATCCCTCATGCCAGCAAACATAAGTTTCTAGTATTAGTTCTTGGGACTCACACCTTCACTAATAACTAACACAACCCCCATTATTGCCTTGTTAAAACATTTATCACATAACCCAACCACTAATTTCGAGAGTCAGTTATTAAGGCATTATTAAGTGATATCGTCATACCGACTATATCTTACAAGTAATGTCATTAAGCCAATACTTTGGGATTCCCGTGTACCCCTCAGACTCTATTATAAAAATCACTTAGGGTATTCCCTTGTACCCTACAAGGTTTTCAAGACCATTATCATGCAATTAACCAATTAAGCAATGTAATAGTGTTAAGAAATAAGTCAAACCAAGTGATAATGCATATTCAAAAACCAATTATGCAAGTGGGTTGAGGTTGTTACCAATTTCCCTACCAAACTAATTAATTTGGAGATTCCTTTGCACCCTTATTTCCATGATTTACCAATTTAGGGATATCATTGTACCCATGTCCATCCTCTATTACTATGCACCCCAAAGCATTTACCAATCATCAATTAAGCAAAATAATTTCATAAATATCATAGAAGAAGCATTTAAGTAATTTATATTCTAAACACTCAACCCATAGTTCAAAATCCAATATCAAAACCACATAAACCTTATTTAAATCATGCCATTAATAAAGTAAAAGTATAGGGAAAGATTAACATGCCTCAAATACCAAGAAATTTGGAGAAGAAAGCACCTTTGGAATCTTAGATGGCCACCTCTCTTAGAACCTTATCTTTAACTTAAATGGAGAATTTTAGAGAGTATTTAGGAGTATTTGATAGAGAATAGTAGGCTAATAAAGTTCCAAAGATGGTTTAATTAGTGGTCTCTAAGGGTTTAAAATAGGAAATATCCAAAGTGTCCTTAACTTAAAAGCTGATAAAGTATCGCCCTAGGCTACGAGTCACCCATCAGCTCGTAACCATACCTTACGACTCATCACCATGAGTTGTAACCAAAATTGTCTCCAAGACCCCTACCTACTGTTGTCCCTATGACTCATCTAGCCGACTCGTCACATGACCCTATGACTAGTAGGGTCCAAGTCATAGTCAGAGTAGAACCAAATTGGGTGAATGCTAGACATTCTATGGTTTGGTCATTACGATTCATTATAAGTGTTTATGACTTGTGACCTCATGTAATAATGAAGGCAGTGCCTTAGGACAAACTTACTGGATACCTTATGACTATGTCCTTACGACTCGTACCATATCCTTACGGCTCATAGGGTGAGTCATCGTCGAGGCAGTGAGCTTAAAGCTCAAGGGTCAAATTCTGGGTTGTTTTAATTTATTTGTACTTCACTTTGGATTTTTATTATGTAGAATATCTTGTACTAATACCACTAGGTTCTGGGACTACAGTATGTATTTGATCTGTTATTACATCTTTTTTGGCATTCTTTCCTTTATCTCTTTGGGAAGTTTGTTACTAGCCAATCCAAACTACAAGTCTGGCTTGCCTACTGGTGGGTTATAGTAGGTGCCATCACAATCTAAAAAATTAGGTCATGATAAATTGGTATTAGAGCCTAGGTTTCATTGGTGTATTAGAACAAAAGCTAAGTGTATTGTAGTATCTTATGGGTCGGTGCAAAGATGTCCATAACCTATCTTCGGAAGGCTATAGGACATTCTTAGGAAATTCATTCCTTGACTCTTTATAGTGTGTCCAAATTTATATGAGCCTCAAGCTCATTCTTTTTACTCTATTCTATCCTAAATAGACTATGTGAGATGATCGATAGATACGGACAATACTTCAACACATGTTTTTAGAGCTTCAACAGAACATCAGACTAGAGAGTCAGAGATGGATATCAAAGATCTTCAATATCAGTCAACGAATTTGGGGCTAGCTTGGGCTCTAGTAAAACTCATGACTACTTCAACCCTTCAAAGTTCAACATTGAGAATCCCAAGTCTGTTGCATACCCCTCAAAGTTAGGGATGACATCTGATTCATCAAGCAATTCTCAAGCCAGAGTTGGTTCTATTGGTGTTTATCATGGTTCTTTACCAATTTTTGAATATGAGATTGGATTTTTAATACCAGGACATAGTGCATAGATTTATTATAGGATTTGTATTGCCACTCCATTTGGTGTCGGAGCACTTGATAGTAGTTGGGTCTTCCTTCTTTTAGGTTATTGGTCAATTGAGAGCCATAGCAAGAGGATGTATTAAGACTTATAGAGGTGGAAACAAGAGGCCATGCCATTAGTATAGTGCTCTTGGTATTTCATCTGGGACTGAGGATACTTCTGGTAGAGTTTAACTTCACTTGCAGCCTATCAGGTCTACATAGGTAGTATTGTAGAGTATGAGTGGCTCTTAGGTCAGTCGTGGTTATCAGTCTAGATCAGAGTGTGTGGTACTTCAAGGTATTCCAAAAGTTTGTTTTGGTGATGGCGAGATGGTATATTGGTCTAAAGAGTGTCTTCGATGAGGGATTATTAGTCATTCAACTTATTCAGATCATCCTCATGATATTGTGGCACCTTTAGTTAGAGATAGTGCACTTGACACCTCAGTTGATGATTCAGATGGTTGGTGCGAGTTATGACCTATCCATATTTACTCTTTCTTAAATCCGCCAGGCATGTGCTTGTGGATTTCACCATGATTAGTGTGCTTTTATTTCCCTACATTTACCTTTTTATTGTGTATATTAGGGTCCTCATATCCATTGATGATTATATGCCTTAATGAGTTCATATTGATTATTATGTGACTTGTTATTGAATTCATGATTATATGACTACTCCCGTGGTTTATTTATTTTAGTAGTGGATGAGGTATATCTGTATTGATATTTGTACCCCATCGGTGTAGAATTTAGGTACGATTCCTATTTATTTATATGTATTAGACTTATTTAAAACACCTAGGCTTTGAACCCTTATAAAGTTTCCCCAAGTTTTGAGTTTCTAGGTAGGGTATGATTTAAGTATACCACTCGTATGCTATGGTATTACTAGTACCCACCCTCTCATATGATGATTAGTCTAGGGTGATGGCATTCTATTCAAGGTATATTTTAGCATCATACCAATCGTATGGTGGAGTATGAGTGGTAAGATACTTAGTCAAATAATGCTTAAAGTCTTGGCCAAATCATTCTGTCTTGGGTATAATTTGTATGGAACCAAAAGTACCCTAGGGTACGAGTTATGCATATTTAGTCATATGTTGATCAGTAAGGGGGTCCTAGGAGGGGTCCAAGGTATGAGTTAGGGTACCACTTGTACCCTAAGGTATGGGTCAAGTGGGTGAGTTGACCCTCCTAGGTGCAATTTTTAGCTTTTAAGTTGAGGAAATTTTAGATATTTACCACCCCTAAACCCTTATAACCCATGAATTATAACCTAATTTAGCCCTTCATTCTTCACATATACAAGATAAAAAACATTCCAAACACTCTCAAAAACTTCTCTCTCAAGATTGAAGCTAGGGTTTCAAGAGGTGTTCTTTTGAAGGCTTGAACACGAAGAATACTTTCGTGAATCATCTTATAAAAGACATATGACTCTTCCCTTATTGTTATTTCTAAAATATCATGTTATCTAAACATTCTTTTTGAATCATTAATGGTGATTTTTGAATCAAATATTGAGGGTTTTAATGTATAGTGATGGGTAATGTTTACTCTTGTTTATACTTATGTTTATACATTTTTGCTGATGATTGACACATGTGGGTGCTTGTTGATTGTGGTTTAACAAATGGGTCATGAGTAACCCTAATATTGATGGTTTTCACTTGGTGTTTGGTCATGGCAAAGGTATGTCCTCAAGGTGTTTGTAAAAATATCTAAGAGAAATAACTAGTTACATGCTAATAGTATTTAAACTAAGGCAATGGCTCAATGAGTAAGAATGGTTGGTAAGTGACTTTTTAAGGGCCTTATTGTCCATGTAATAAGTAAATTAGTAACCTTGGTAGTCAGAGTGGTTAAAAAGGGGTTTGAGTCCGGAAGTATGAAATTGAATTATGTTTGAACTAAAACTTGATGTATGAATGCTAATGAAGAATGAATGGCTTGATAAAGGTATTGATGACCATAATTTGACTTGAATAGTGATTGAAACTAAGACATTCTACTATTAAAGTGATTGATTAATAAATGGTTCATAAAGACCTTGTGGTCATGTATAGTGTTGAATTATAGCCTTGATGGCTTGAATTGGATAAGTGTGTTAGAGTCCCCAAATATGAATGGTGTGGACGTGAATGCATGGACAAATGGTTAGAGTCCCAATGTTGACTGGTAATGGACATGATGTCTTGTGGTTAGAGTCCACTTGCATAACAAGATGGCTTGTGGTTAGAGTCTACTAGCTTAATAAAATAGCTTGTGGTTAGAGTCTATTTGTCTTATAAAATGGCTTGTGGTTAGAGTCCACTTGTCCAACGAGAGGCTTGTGGTTAGACTCCACTTGCTTAGTAAGACAACATGAGGTTAGACTTCCCTTGCTTGTTATAACCTATGCGAGTGATCGGTTAGAGTCCTCCACTTCATGGTTCATGATTGGGTGCTTTGAAATGCATGCTATGGCCTTGTTATCTTTTTAACACTTGATGTATCCGTATATATATATATATGTCTATGTGTATAATGTGGTGGCTTATGATGGTTCGACTTGGTATTGAATAATAATAATATTTTATCCTTACCTTTGAGTTATATACTAGCACTCCAACTGCTAACCATTTCCAGATATGTGTCCCCACATGACACAGAGGCTGGATCTTACTCTTCTCATCTTACGAGTGATTAAGTGTTTTGGTGGTTCGAGTGTTGACAATTTAAGTGGTCAGCTTCCATACTTTGAAAGGCATACATTTCATAGTCTTTTTATATTATGTCATAGACTTGTATTTGACTTAGTTTTTGGCTATTATCGGGGGTATGTCCCACTATATTATAGACATCAGATTGGTAGAGGTTTGTGGATGACTATGGACTTGGGTATATTATTTAGTATGTTGACATTAATGGTTGGATTAGACATTTCTTAAGTAATGATTGCTAGTTTTGTCCGCTGTATTGCTATATGATCTGAGTTTATCTGATACTTATGGTTTGATATGATGGTTGGAATAGGTTAAGGGGGCAATCTCCGGTCCTTGTTGGGCTCGAGATGCCCATACGACAAGGCCCGATTTTGGGTCATGTCATTATTGTAGCCCTTGAGTGGTATATTATATTGATGTTTATTTTGGTACTACCTATTCATTATGTTGATGTTGATATAGTTGTTTCTATGTCTATCAGTGCTTGATGTTATTGTTGTTATTTGATATTATTACTTAATGTACTTGATCCTCATTGGGTAGCTATATAAACTAGTGTTATCTAGCTAGAATTCTATCTTTTTTGCAATTCTTATTTGGTGGTGTGAGCAACCATAGCCCAATTTGATACTTTTTTCTATAGAGAGGAGAGGTTGATTATTTTCTCTCTTGGTTAGCTGTGTTAGATTGATTAGGGAATGTATCGTGATATCGAAGGTAAGTTGACCTTCTATGGTTTTGTATGGTTCTAGAATTGGCAATTTAGTTATATTGCCCGTTCTTGAGTTTGAGACTCTCCTACTTCCTCCTGTGTGCGAAGGTTGTCGCTTTGTCTATATATTTCTATATAGCCCATCTTTGAGCTTGACTTGTTTTGGGTCTCCTCTTTGCTTGTGGTTACTTTATTGCCCGATAGCAGTTTGATTTTGATATTGAGATGTCCTGGATTTATCTCTTAGATTTGTTGGGTTCGTCTCCTAATGATGGTTTGCCCTTATTTTTGGTGTGGAGTTGGATGCTCCGTTCTTGTCGTGATGTGATTCTTGTCTTAAATGGATTTAGAGAGTTGGAGAAAGGGAGGGTCTTTCCTGTTATCGCTTCTTGCGTTGCTTGGTTTATTTTCGATTTGGTGGCATCAGTGCTGAGATTTTCCGATGATGTACTCAGTGGGAGCAATATTCTTGAATTGGGTTCAGTATGGTTTTATTCTCTATTGATGGGACATCCTGGAGGAAATCATTCAGTGATGCGTAGTTATACCTTGATCTTCTTGGTTTTAGTCTTGGTTTCCATCAAGTCTAGTTGTAGCATTGGTATAGATTGTATTCCTCGGTTATCTCTATTTGAGTGCCCAGATAGCGCCTTATGATCTTATTCTTATGTTTTCCGTATGGACTTTCAGCGGACTAACTTTAGTTTATTGAGTTTTCTGTGATGAGATAGCGCGGACAGGACTCAGGTGATTTTCCTCCTGGTTTGGAGTAGATGGCAAGTATGGATTAGTAAAAGAAGGTTATATTTGGATTTGGAGTTGGTTTTATGACTCATGCCTTGATTTGCAGTTGGCTTGGATAATACTTGGATTTTTTTTGTGTGGGTGTCGAGATGGTATTAGTGTGTTGTTGTTTAGATTTGCGTGCATCAACCTTTTTTGATTCAGTTTGAGGCCAATTGGTGGTTAAAGTTGAGTTTTGACTGTTTGAAAGTGAAGTGAGAGAATTGGTTGAAAAAGGGATACCTGTGTCCCTTGGAAATGTTCTCTCTTTGGGGAGGTTATCTGGGAAGTCATGCTCAAGCATGCGGGCCCAGTACCTCATCCTTTCAAGATTTTGAGTTCCTTTTATCTTGTCACGACCCGAACTAGGGCCTGTCCATGACCCACGTGGACCGAAGATCACCCCCTGAACTTAACCAAACCAAACACAACATCTCTCAATGTCGGATGAATTCCAAACACATAACAAGATAGCATGCAACAATCTTAAAGAAAGTCAAAACATGTCTATAATCGATGATTGATAATCGGTCAAACAACCGACTAACATCATCCAATATCTACACTAATAAAAAAAACCTTTTAAATAAAGAACCAAAATCAATATGGGTCGGGACATGTCCCCGACTCTGACAGATGACAATGAGAATGAAAATGATAATGTTAATGATAATGAAAGTAACTATCAACTTAAATCTAAGAATGAAAGATAGTGAATGCCTAAGCCTTCAGGGGAATGGAAGCTCGCCACTTCACCACAACACAACGAACCAACGGATTGAGCCGATCGACCTAACTCTGTGTAGAAAAAGTAGAGGTAGCATTGGTTCCTGCATCGCATGGGGATACAATGTCCGGAGATGGTTAGTGGGGTGAACACTAGCATGTAACTCAGGGGTAAGGATAAAATAATCCATGATCAACAGTTCAAAATCATTCAAAACCAATGCACATAATCAAATGCATATATATATATATATATATAGATATATCATATGCCGAGATAGGGAACAAGGCTTAACATGCACTTTAAAACTTTAGCCTGGGATTTGTAGATCAGCCATCATAATATACAAGGAACTAACGAGCTATATAGTCCCAACTCTCCCCCAGATGGTAGGGCCCCAGTGCGTGTGGCCGCACAAATCAGCGGGTATACATATTACTATAGGGGACTTGAACCTCCCTACATATAGAGGTGACACGAGCAACAAATCATGTAATATAATATGGAGGACTCGAACCTTTCAATCAAATAATAGTAATAATAGGGACTCGAACCACCCGGTTATATAGACTCCCGCATCAGCAATAGTGGTTTCTAGTATGGGTCCATCGAAACCACCACTTTCACGACTCAGCTACACAACCCTCATTAAAGCCTAATTAAAAATATTTATCACACAATTCCATTCATTGAAGCACCAAACACATTTAGGCATACATTGTGGCATCGTCGTACCATCTACACTTGCAAGGTAACATCAACATACCACACTAATTATCTTCACTTGGGGGAATTCACAACCCCCTTTGTTTAATTTTACAAATTCTCACATTTTTTATAATTAAAAAAACCAATTTCACAATATGGGGTTGGGGTCATAACCACTTCAAAAGTCACAAGTTTCATAAATCACAATCCCTTGTTAATTCACTATTCTCATTTACTAAATTGACTTTAAAACCATCATTTAAACATAACCTATGCATGGACAAACATGAAACATCACATGGACAATAGTTATACAAAAACCCTCAACCCATGTTTTCAAAATCAACATAAATATCTCATGAACAGTACTTTAAAACATAAATTTTAACAAATTAACAATGAGGTAAGAGTAACATGCCTGAATTACTAAGTTTCACGAAAAAAATCCAACCCTTAAGCCCTTGGATGACCTACTTATTGGAAACCCTAAGTATGGATGCTTAAGAGAATTTAAGAGAGATTTTGGAAGTGTTTTAGTGAGTTAACAATGCTAATGGGTCCCCCAATAGGGTTTTCCTTTGTGTCTTACAATTGGGATAGAGGGGAAATGTCCAAAGTTCCCTAAATGAAAAGATTGAAAATTGGCGCAAGTGATTACGAGTCACTGTATGACTTGTGTCAACATATTAGAACTCATCACAATGAGTCATAGTCAAGATATAACCACCAGGGAACCATACTGGTCTATCTATGATTCATACCACTAACTTATAACCATATTTGATGACTTGTAATCACGTCTCGTACTCAAGACAACAAAATATTTGGGATGACGCACTGGACACCCTACGATTGAGACATAACGACTTGTCATGAGTCTTTATAACTCATGGCCTCAAGTCATAATAAAGATAGTGTCTTAGGACAAACTTTTTGGACACCTTATGACTTGGTCCTTTCGACCCGTAAGAAGTGTTGAGGACTAGTTGAGAGCCACTCGTACTTAGAGCAGAATACTAACCACTTGCTCTGATTAAGTTATGACCTAGTCCCTAAGACCCGTCTTGACTCCCTATGACTCATCAGGGAAGTTGTAGTTAGGATAGTGAGAATAAATTTCAAAAATTCTCAAGGACCAAAAACCCAGGGCATTACATTACCATTGACTTTTGGGGACGAAAGCCTTTTTAGTAGTGGATATTGTAATTACCCTTCAGGTCATTTTCTATATTTCCACTTACTTTTGACGTTAGAGTTTTTTCATAGTTTCCCCAAGTCATTTATGAGTTACTGGGATAGACAGTTAAGTTACCAGTCAGTTTATTTGGTTTTAGAGCAAATTTCCCGTTTTGAGGTCTTCGCTGGTTCCAAATGCCCACCGAGCTTAAAATTCAGCAAAAAAAATCTTGTATACAAATTCTAAATATTCCAGCATATCAATAACATCGATTTTAGACTAGGTAGACCTTTGGTTCAGGTGTCGGGACACCCAAGCGCATTTCAACCTATTGTTCAAAAAGTTGGAAAATTAGAAATTTGGCTGTGAGACCCATAATTGATCAAAGTGACCTCATATATAAAATTTGACTTTGCTATTGCATCCAAAATATTGAATTTAGTATGGCTACATAGTTCACTTGCATATATCGAATTTCAAAAAAATCTCGAGGCATTGGCGAAAACTTCGAAAATTTTTAAGTTTCAGCTGTTAGTTGTGCTGACAACAAATACTGCAATCACACAACAGAGGATGGCAACCGCCATATCTACTTCTGTAGCTAAGTATTTTGATTGTAAACTTGGGTGTGTGATTGCCATACCTAATACCTAGTATATATATAAAACATCCCTTAAAAATTTTTTTGGCTATTTTTCACTCATGTTTGAGAGCTAAGAACCCTAAAAGAGTGTGCTAACTTAAAATTGAGTCTTGGGGGTGACTTGGGAGTTCAATTAACATTTATTATCGTGAATATCTTTGGATGTAAGGTAATATTTCATCCCTTTCTTTGTGAGATTCTTGGTGCTTGACCCAAAACCCTAATTAGCTTGAGGGCTTGATTTTAGCCCCAAATTAGCTTGGTTTTCACCCATTTATAGAGGGCTATGATTCCTTGATCATGTATGAATATTGGGTTGACCTTATAAATATAATTTTTGTAAGTGGGACCCATTGGGATTTTTGGTGTCATTTTTGGCCCTGAAGCATAATGGTGTGATATGGGTATCATTAATCTTGTATTGAGGAGTATATTATGATTTTTTATAGTGTGATATCATTTTCAAATTGTGAAGTGAAGATGAACATTTGGTGAATGATTTAAGGATTTTCGGTTCGGCTTCGAGGTAGGCTTCTATCTACTCTTCTTTGTAAGATGATGCATGTTATATATTGCATATTAATGTCAATGTTAAGATTGATTATGGGTAGAATGGCCTAGTCTTGATTATTAAAGTTTGGGGGATTAGATGCAGGTTTTGACCCATAAAATAAAATGCATATTGCACTTTTAGAATCCTATTGCCTTCTCCCTAGATTAAACTAATTTGTAGAATGGATATGATATGATGCTAGGTTTGGGATGTAGTTTAAGCATTAAAATCTTGGTTAGTATATTTAACCCTATTTGGTCTATTATAGTAATCTTGAAACCTTAATTTAGGTAGAGTTAACTTAAATGCCCATATTTCAAGGCAAAATTCCTATCTTAGGATTGGTTATGGCTTACTTGACATTTAAAAGTTAAACTAGATACCTTAGCCTAGTTTCGAGGTATAAATTAACTAAATATGGAAATTGAGGATTAGATGTGGGTTCTTCTGGCCCACCTTAGGCTAATACTTGTGTTAGACATTGTGGACTTAGTTAGGGATATTAGGCATGGTTGTGACTATTGGACCATTAGTATAAGGTTGCTTCGTGACTTAATAAATGGTGATAGTTTTCCTCGGATTATGATATAGGCCTATATACATGAGATGCTTATTGATATGTTATGCCTCATAAATACGCTTTGGCTCATTTAAAATGAGATGATTTATAAATATAATTATTGATATGGGTTTCAGATATGTATGTAGGCCAAAGGATATGATTATGATGTTATAATTATTCCCACATTATTGGGCCCA
The DNA here is from genome assembly GCF_002878395.1 of Capsicum annuum. Lineage (NCBI taxonomy): Eukaryota > Viridiplantae > Streptophyta > Magnoliopsida > Solanales > Solanaceae > Capsicum > Capsicum annuum. The sequence goes on from NC_061119.1 coordinate 146,230,003, forward strand.
AGGACGTGTTATGATATGAGTTGATCATCCGAGAAGAATTTATCCTTGTAAAGGAGGTGGTTGTAGTTTATTGATATATTAATGCTTATGGTTCCATTATTTGAATACTGGTGATGACATGCATAGATTTGGTACATTCATGATCGTTGCATCATTGATTGATGTGATTCCAATAATATTTTGATCTTAATATTGTTGTCACTAAATGAGGGATAAAACCCACTTTCTACCTTAAAATGATTTTCTTCATAATAATAATTGACTGTTTTAATGAATAACTTATATGTAAAAAAGATTAATAATGATGTTTTAAAAGATGTGGCTGAGACAAATCTCGATCTATGATTTGATACTACTAATTACTCCGGTCTTTAGAGATTCCAACCCTTTCTACACTTTTATAATGATTTAGTCCCAAAGATTACTTCGGGCATCAGACTTGTGAATTTACACTCTTTTAGCCACGACTTGAGTCCATGCACCTATTATATCTAGATACATATCTCTCTAGTATGGGATGGAGTAAGATTCTAGATTGATGGTATAACTTTAGGGTAAAATCGATGATAGACTTTAATACTGATGTTATATATGTTTATTGATGATATTGATGATGATTGGCGATATTGAAAGTATTGATTATATATTTATGACCAGTTTAATTTCGAGTCCTGATGATATTTATAACCAGTTCAATTTCGACTCTTGATGATATTTATGACTAGTTCAATTTCGAATCTTGATGATATTTATGATTGGTTCAATTCTAAGTCTTGATGATATTTATGACCAGTTCGATTTCAAGTCTTAATGATACTGTTGGAAAGTAAAATTTTTGAAGCCGAAGAATAAATAATCTAGACAAGAAAAATATATATTGCAGCAATCAATTTATTGCTTTTAATATGTGACTGTTACAATCTCTATGAATCCACTGATTCACCTTTTCAAATATAAATTCAAGGGCTTAAAGCTTGATCTTGAATTTGAACTTGATTTGTTGTTTTGAGGGACTTGATCTTGACTTGTGCTAGAATTCAAGGGTCTTTTGAGTTTGTTCTTGAATATTGCGGTTTTGATCTTAAATCTTAATGAACTTGATTTGAATGCTTGAGCTTTGTAGAGAAATTATGACATTTGATACACGAGATTTCTCTTGCTTCTTGTTCGAGTTCTGGGGGTCCTTTTCTGAATTATGAGACCCCTATTTATAGTTGTGGAAAAGGGAAGAGTCATGATAAAGATGAAATTCTTTAACCGATCAGATTTGAGCGACATAGTACCTTTTATGGGCTTTGATTTCATTGGGCCTTCTGCATCATTTTGACATGTGGCAAAGTCTTATTGGCTCTTCCCCTTGACTTGGCATGCCACGTCATTTGATATGTGGCACTGATTTGGGCCTCTAGAATATGACAATATCTTGGGCTTAGCAAAGTGGTCTCATTATTTGTAACCCAAATTAATGGACTAGCCCATAAAGATTTGACTTTATTTAAATCCATACATGTTTGGACTTAAATGATTAATCTAATTATATTAATCCGCAATATTTTTTGGGACTAATCTATTTTTAATTTAACATAATCCAAATTTTGTACAGATATCAATTTAATAAAATTTTGTTACCCACAAAATGCCCCCTACTTCAAGACTTGTCGAGATATTTAATCTTTTTGAGACTAGACTTGAAGTATGATTTATTTAAACATGCTTTCTTCGTGCTTCAATGATTTTCATAAAGCTGAACCATGCAATTTACAAATTGATATCGCCTCTAAAAAAATCTCTTATTTTTTTTCATAAATCTTCTACACGTAAGACCTGTTGGTTAGGCATGACATCCCATTCCAAATAAATTTTGAAAAACTTTTTACCTTATTTAATCGGAAATAAAACTCTTCCAATTCGAATTTTTATCGGAGAAGGAAACAATCCTCAATTTGAATTTGTATGGGAGAAGAAAATAACCTCCAATTTGAATTTGTATTGGAGATGGAAACTCTTCCAATTTGTATTGGAAAGGAAACAACCTCCAATTTGAATTTGTATGGGAGAAAGAAACAACCTCTAATTTGAATTTGTTTTGGAGAAGAAAACAATCTCCAATTTGAATTTCGAGATGGAAACTCTTCTAATTTGAGAAGGAAACATCCATCCTACAACTCTATAAAAGGATGTCGGTTCCCCACTTTTTCAATATCAATTTTGGGGTTTTCAAGCCATGAATATGAGGTAAGTTCTTTCCCTCCTACTTTTCTTTTATTTTCGTCACTTTTTTTCGGCACAGCATCTTAGTGGTAGAAAATTCATATCTTACTATAGGAATATTGAAATTATGAACCGTTTGATATTCAAGAAACTAGACTTCGAGATCTATAACATTTCCAAAATTTAGATTTAAATTCCTTCAATATGATTCTCGATAATTTTTTGAAGTTAGTCCTGAATTTTATCATGCTGAAAATTTCAGATCTGCGCATCTTTACTAAAACTTTCATATCTTTAAGTAGGAACGACAAAATTGCAAGCTGCTTGATTCTTGTGAAATTAGACACAAAGATCTACATCATATACAGAATTCATAATTTAATACCTTCGATATTATTTTAGGTATTATACCATAATCAGCATTGAGTTTTGATGCATCAACAATTTCAGATTTGCGTGATGACACCAAAATATTTATATCTCAATGTGAGAGTATCAAAATTATGATCCACTTAAATATATAGATGTCATAAACATGGATATCTAACATATCCAAGATTTATATTTTAATACTTCTTGAATTATTCTAGACGAATTTCTTGAAGTCTATCCTATATTTTGTCCGATAGAGGATTCCAGATTTGCATCGCCTCATAATTCATATCTTGATATGGGACTATCACCATCAAAGGGAGTTTTGATTTCTTCAAAATAGATTTTGAGGGTTTTATTCTCATTAAGGCATCTTATCTCAATCCAAGTTGGTGATATACAACTTTCAAGATAGCAATGCTATGACAGGTAACATCCTTTCTATTTGTGTTTTTACTTTCTTTCTTGTTTTCCCCTTTTTATGCAGGGTTGAAGAAAATAGCAATATGCAGCAATCGTCTTAGGATGTGAGAGTTTAACTTTTCCTCCATACACTCTAATACATACCAATTTTGACTCCAAGACGGTGGCTATGCAACAATAGACTTAGTGTGCGAGAGTTTAACTTCGCCTCCGTACACTCTAAGACCGACCAATTTGACTTCAAGACGGTAGCTATACAATAATCTTCTTAGTGTACGAGAGTTTAACTTTGCCTCCGTACACTCTAAGACCGACCAATTTGACTTTAAGATGGTGGCAATGCAATAATTGGCTTAGGGTGTGAGAGTTTAACTTTGCCTCCATACACTCTATGATCGACCAATTTAACTTGAATACGATGGCAATGCAACAATCAGCTTATGGTATAAGAGTTTAACTTCGCCTTCGTACACTCTAAGATCGATCAATTTTACATGAAGACGGTAGTAATGCAACAATCGATTTAGGGTGCGAGAGTTTAACATTGCCTCCGTACACTCTAAGACCGACCAATTTGACTTCAAGACGATAGCAATGCAATAATCGGCTTAGGGTAAGAGAGTTTAAATTTTCCTCTATACACTCTAAGACCAACCAATTTGACTTCAATACGGTGGCAATGCAATAATCAACTTAGGGTACCACAGTTTAACTTCGCCTCCGTACACTCTAAGATTGACCAATTTGACTTCAAGATGCATGGTTTTGTTTTAAGTATGGGCCCTTTCAATGTTCAACTTAAGGTGCAAAGGGGAAAATCTTGTCCGCTTTAAGGAAGGAAAATTTGAAGATTCTTTTAAGGATCAACCCATGAGAGGCCATCTTAAGGTGCAAAGGGACAAATTTTTTCCACCTTAAGGCATGGAAATTTTGAGATCCTTTTAAGGATTAACCCGTGAGAGGCCATCTTAAGGTGAGAAGGGACAAATTTTGTCCACCTTAAGGCATGGAAATTTTGATATTCTTTTAAGGATAAACTCATTAGAGGCTAGCTTAAGGTGCAAAGGGACAAATCTTGTCCACTAAGGCATAGAGATTTTGATATCCTTTTAAGGATAAACTCGTTGAAGGCCAGCTTAAGGCGCAAAAAGACAAATCTTTTCCACTTTAAGGCATAAAAATTTTGAGATCCTTTTAGTTGTAGGCTTGGTGAACTTTAGCATTCCAAATCCCATTTAAGAAACTCTTTTTATTTTCTACGGGTTGCCCCTATTAAGTCACAAATATTTGGATTAAGTCCAAAATTTAATTAGAATAGTTTCATACTTGGTGTTCGTACAACGGATACTGTAGGAATGCATTTTTTTTATACTCATGTAACTGAACTCAGAATGAGATTCCAAGTGCCTACATACCACAGTGAAGAGGATCAAGTCACAATGTAGTTCTGGAGAGTTTTTTTTTGTGTCCCAACTTTTTCCTAGGCCGCCTCTTTGCGGTTTTCAACCTAGCGGATATTTTTTTTTATGCCGTACATAGTTTATACTCTTCCAGTCCAGGAGTGGACATGCAGTTTATACTCGTGCCTTAAGGAGTGTCATTTTCTTTCAAGGATTGTTCTTCTTCAAGAACTTGACATTGATACGACCAATTTTCACACAGTCTGTATCGACAAGCTTGTAAGCACCATTTGAATATACCTCTTGTATAATATATGGTCCATCCCACTTTGGAGTAAATTTGCCCCTAGACTTACGAGAAGTAATAATGGGTCTCCTTACTGCAAAGACTTGATCTCTAACTTGGAAGCACCTCAAAAGAACTCTTTTGTTAAAAAAATGAGATAGACAAGCTTGGTAACATTCAAGAATTTGTTAAGCCTCTAGTCTTTTCTCGTTAAGAGCTTTTAACTCTGTAAGATGCAACTTAGCATTTTCTTCATAGGTGAGCTCTTCTTGAATAGCCAGTCCCAAAGAAGGTATTTGACGCTTAAGTGATAGGACTGCTTCAACTCCAAAAGCAAGTAAATATGGGGTTACTTGCGTTGGTGTACGGTAAGTCGTTCTATATACCCATAGAGCTTCTTCCATTCATTCATGCCAGTCTCACTTGGACTTGGAGGTGACTTTCTTCAATAGATTGCATAAAGTCTTATTAAATGCTTTGGCTAAACCATTAGCAATAGCATGGTACATAGAAGACTTTTGCTGCTTGAAGCCAAAGAGATCATAAATCTTATTCATCAGCTTGTTATCAAACGACTTTACATTATCAGTTATTATGTACAGAGGAATTCTAAAGTGGTAGATGATGTTTACTCGGATGAAGTTTGCAACATTTTCTTTCTTTACTTCCTTGAGGGCAACAACTTTGGCCCATTTTGAGAAGTAATCTGTCGCGGCCAAGATGTATAAGTGTAAACCAAAAGACTTTGGTAGTGGACCAACAACATCTATTTCTTAATCATTGAATGGCCAAGATGCTACAGTTGGATATAATACCTTTGGAGGTTGATGTATGAAATTTGCATGGAATTGGCAAGCTTTGCATCTTCTAGCATAGTCCAAACAATCTTTAACCATTATCGGCTAATAATATCCTATCCTTTTAATAGGAAATAGAGCTTCGGTCCAAAATGATGCAATCTACAAACTCTCGAGTGTGCTTCTTGAAAAGTTTAAATTGCTTCTTTATCTCCCAAACACCGTAAGAGTAGTCCTTCAAATGATATTCTATACAGAGTGTCCTTAGAGTAAAGGAGGCAAGGTGTACAACAACGAATGCCAGTCCTTCTCCTTGGATCCTCTAGAAGTATCCCATAACATAAGTAATCAATGATAGGTTGTCACCAATCTTTTTTTGCAGTTTTAGATACGAAAATGAGGTATTCAACTTTACTTTTTTCATCCTCAGTTGATGGTGGTATTACCCATTCTTAGTGGATAGTGACTTGTGTCTATTTTGGAAGATTCAGGGTTGAGGCCAAACAACTAGGGCGCCAGTTTGCTTATTTTATCTCCTTGGCACATATTGGAGGGTTACTTCTCCAGACATCCATCAACTTTTGTACATAATCGTGATATGGTCGTAGCTCAGGCTTTCTGACTTCATGGCTCCCAAAAGCTGCTTGATCACTAATTGGGAGTCACTAAAGACATATAATTGCAGTTGTTTCATATCAACTGCCATCTCAAGTCCAAGTATTAATGCTTGATATTCAGCAACATTATTAGAGCAACAATTTGTTAGGGTAAAAGAGTATAGGATGACCTCTTCTAGTGGAGTGATGAATACCATGCCGGCACCAGCTCCATATCGATGTGCGGCACCATTAAAGTACATCTTCCATAAGTGTCTGGCTTCAATAAACATTGCATCTTCATCAGGAAGTTCATTGCTCAGTTCCCAATCATTAGGTATCGGGTGGTCTGCCAAGAAGTCAGCCAATGCTTGTCCCTTTATAGCCTTTTGGGGAATGTACAATCTAAAAATGTTAAAATTGAAGGTACCATCTTGCAAGTAGGTCACTAAGGACTGCTTTTAAAATTACAAACTTGATGGGATTTGCCCTAGACATAAGACAGACAACATGATCTTGAAAGTATTGTTTTATCTTCTAAATTGAGAAGGCCAGTGCCAAACATAACTTTTCAATTGGAGAATACTTTAACTCATTTGGTGTCATCATTTGGCTTAAATAGTAAAGAGAGTTCTCTTTTCCTTCACTATTTTCTTAAGCTAGTAGTGCTCTAACTGACCTCTCTTGTGCCACAATGTAGAGTATCAATGGTTTCCTAGGTATGGGTGCTACAAGAACTGGTAGCTTCATTAGGTATGATTTGATACCCTCAAAGGCACTACTACAAGCTTGGTCCCATTCGAAAAGAGTATCCTTTTTCATGAGATGACTAAATAGTTGACATTTTCCAGTCAGGTTTGAGATGAACCTTCTTAAATATGCTAGCCTCCCTTGAAGGATTTTTAACTCATGAATATTTTGAGGCTCGGGCATCTTCAAAATTGTATCGACCTTGTCTTGATCAATTTTAATTCCTCGATGTCGCACAATGAAGCCTAAAAATTTTCCCGGAAGTAACACCGAAGGCAAACTTCAAAGGATTCATCCTAAGTTGATATCTTCAAAGTATATTAAACACCATTCTTACTTCTTTCAAGTGGTCGTCTCTCTTGATTGATTTCACCACTAGATCATCCATATAGAATTCAATAATTTTACTGAGCATACCATCACAGATGATTTGCACAACCCTTTGATAAGTGGCGCCAGCATTTTTCAAACCAAAAGGCATTACCTTGTAGCAATAAATACCTTTGGACGTACAAAATGCAGTGAGTTCTTTATCCTTTGGTGCCATGCAGATTTGATTATAGCCGGATGAACCATTCGTGAAGAACATTGCCTCATAACCAGTGGTGGCATCAATCATCAACTCTAGTATGGGTATTGGAAAGTCATCCTTAGGGCAGGCATCGTTGAGATCCTGAAAGTTGACACAAACTCGCATTTGGCCATTCTTCTTCCGTACTGGAACAATACTTGAAATCCACGTGGGATATTTGACTTCATAAATAAAGCCAGCTTCAATGAGTTTGTTAACTTTATTTTTAATTAATGGAACCAACTCTAGCCTAAAACGTCTTTGGTCTTGCTTAAAAGAACGAGCACCATTCTTGATTGCCAACTGATGGACTGCTACTTTTGGATCTATGCTAGGCATTTCCTTATATATCTAAGCAAAGACATCCATATATTCTTTAAGTATGTCCATACAAGCGATTTTCTTCTCCACTTTTGGAAATTTACTCAAGTAAGTTGATCTTGGGTCTTCATTGGTTCCAAGATTAACTTTCTTTAAGGGATCTATTGTGGCCTTTACTCCTTCTTCAAGTTGCAATAGAGCATCTCCATATCTTTTTCCTCTTGAGGATCATTGTCTTTGACAAATATATGATAACACCAAAAAACATCTTCTATCTCTTCATCAACCATTATTTTAGATGAGACATCTTTCTTATTCTGGGTCATAACATAATATGAGGAGCCAACACTCTCTTTATCTTCCTCGCATTGCTTAGTATAAACCACAGTTTGAGCCTTTGCTTTTAGCACATCATTGCATGAAACTACCAGTTTCGTATGCCACCTCATTCTAGAAGAAATCAAACTTTAGAAATCCTTCTGGATCTTAGGCGAAGAGTGCATTATTATACTTTAATAACTTATTTGATGCTTGTTATTTTTTTCTTATTTAAAGGACCCAACTTTTCGAACATAGAAGTTCTTGCGGTTGATTCTCTAAGTCGATCAAATACAAAGGGTCTTTTATTAGCAACAGTGGATTCTTCTTCCATGGTGATGTAATTACTGACTACCTTTCTTATGGAGATACGAATTAGTGGTAGCTGCATGTATCCTAGGCCTTCACGTGCCTACCTGGTTATACCCTTCGACGAAAGTTTGCACAACCTTGATAGCTTATTAGGATTATATCTAGCCTTTACAAATAGCTTGTATGCATTTGGGTCGAACCCATCCTTCATACGTTTAATAGGGAGTGTTATATCTTGTGGCAAATTTTGAGCCATAGACTCTCCAAGTAGTCTTGAGGACAGATTTATTGCGTTAATCCTCCTAATAGGTAAAGTTAGCCCTTTTAGCATAGTATCTTGGGCATTAGATGGGTGACCTTCCTCTTTATTTACCTTTGGTATGTATCGAAGAAGGGGAGTTGCCTTCTTTTTCGTAGGTGCAGTGCTTTCTTTATTCAAAGTGAAGAGGGGATTCTTGGTGGCGACTTTTTTGACAGTCACCGTATCCTTCTTAGATGCAAGATCATCACAATTTGTCTTGGTGACATCTTCAACCCTTTTCTCATTCACAACATAATTCTTTAATTTGAATTTTGCATCAACAAAGTGTGAATCAACTTCAGTGAATTGTTTGTCATCGATAATTATCTTTCTTTCTACTTCGCCTTTGAGGTACTTCAAGCATTGTTAGTAGTAGGACGATATAATTTTGTTATCATGTACCTAAGTCCTACCAAGTAATATGTTGTATGAAGTTTTGGCATCAATCACATGCATCAATGCATTTGATTGAAAAACATCCATACAAATCCCCAACTTGACAGCTCCCATGGACCTTTGTCCCTTTTGGTTGAAGCCTTGGATCATTATACAACTTTCAGCCAGTTTGTCAGTAGCGATGCCCAGTTTCTTCATTGTACGGATAGGTAGGATTTTAACTCTAGATCCCTCATCAATCAAGATTCTATTTATCCTTTTTCTTAGAACTTGACCTACCATGTACAAGGGACGGTTGTGTAGGGTTCCTCCAAGCAGATGATCACTATTTGTAAATGTGATTTTTGTATCACATACATGTGCCTCTTGGGTAAGTGGATTCATAGGCTTTTCGAAAGATGGAGGAACCTCCACGGGTGGGTTTGCACCCTTTGCCCTCTCTTTGGTAGTATTAAAACAAGATACCTCAAGGTTAACTTGAGCAGTCTTTGAAGAAACCATCTTGGTAAGAATTCTTCCAAAGTTACTGGACACCACGATTTTTGGTGGTGAAGATCCGTCACCCTCGTCTTCTTTGAAAGTTTAACCAACTTCTATTTCCTTGGTTTCTTTACCATTTTTCTTTCGATTGGCTGCTTGGATAACTCTTTTCATAGACTCATCTTCTTGTGTCTGTGCTTGGTCACTATAGTCCAACCTTCATCACCTCCGTCGTCAACTGAAGATCTGTCAAGATCAAATATATTCTCATCATGTTCTTCAACACATATTTAGACTAGGTCAAATGATCCAAAAGTTATAGAGATTTGATGAGAACTGGCCATCTCATCGTCGAAGAATATCTTCTTTTTTGCCAGTTGCATAACTTTATCTTTAAAGACAAAGCACTTTTTAAGAGAGTGACTTACGAGCCTATGATATTGGCAGTAATTAGAGTCATTGGTCCTTCCAGCCTCATTGGGATGCTTCATCTCTGGGAGTTCAATGATCTTATGCTCAAGGAGTTCATCAAAAATCTCATCAACATCAGAATCAAGGAAGGGATATTCCTTTTCTCGCATCTCCTTTAAGGTTTTCTAATTCAGACGTGCTCTAGACATCGTCTTCATACTTTAATTCTTGCTCACCTTTGTGGTGACCTTCATAAGAGACACATCAACATTCATGAACTTCTTATTGTCATTTTTGGGGACAAACTTGCCCTATCATTTAGGTTCTTACTTATCCTTTCCCCTTCAAGGGTCATGGATAGGCGCTGCTCCTTTTTCAGTATAAGACATGCTCAACTTCATATCTTGAGCACGGGTAACTAGCTCTTTAAAGGATTTAGGCTTAATGCCTTGCAAGATGTAGAGAAGCTCGCAGTGCATTCCTTGGATGCACATCTCTATTGCAGAAGCTTCGCTGAGCCTATCTTTGTAGTTTAGGCTAGAATTTCTCCATATATTGATGAAGTCAATGAGTGGTTAATCCTTTCTTTATCGAGTATTTATGAGCTCTACCATGCTCACTATACGCCTTGTGCTATAAAAGCGATTCAGGAACTCATGTTCCAATTTCTCTCAACTATCGATAGAGTTAGGCTCAAGGTTCGTATACCAATCAAAGTTATTTCACTTTAGGGAACGAACAAATCATTTGAAAAGATAGTCATCGTAAGTTCTAGCATTATTACTTGTCTCAACAAAGTGTGGGGCATGCTGTTTTGGATTCCCTTTACCATCAAATTATTGAAATTTTAGGGCTTGATAGCCGGTAGGCATTTTGAGGCTATCTATCCTCACAGTGTAGGGCTTGGCATACGTAAGATAAGACTTGGTGACAACATCATACTTGTTTTTGAGGGCCCTTCAATGAATTCCTTCAATTGCTCAATCGGGATCATTCCCTTTGAAGAAATCTGCACCTCTTTAGTTGGTGGCTTTGTTTCACAGGAGGTTCTTTCTCATGAACCTCTAGAAACTTTCCAGGTTCATGTATAGACTCTCTATCTATCAGGCCTTCTACCCTATCCACTATCTTATCAATCTGAGCATCTTGATTCTGAACATATTTAGTCAGGCCCTCAATCGCCTTTGCAATATTCACAAGCTGCTCCTCCGTAGATGAGGCACTAGTAACCATCACTTGCATAATCATTAGAAATGTTGGAGAGTAGCACAGATTATTGCATAAGTTGATCTTTGAAGTAGTCAACTTATACAGTGTAGTTGGAGATGATGAGTTGCTTGAATGACTATCGCTCTTTGTGCCAGAGTATTTGGAACCAAAATACTCAAGTAGAGCTAGAGTCTTCTTAAGTGATTCCACCACACTGCTTCCTCCTTCTGAATTACTTTTATTAGACTTCTTTCCTTTTGGGGTTGAAGATCTAAAAATTAGAGTTGGTGCAGACAATACTGGATGTGTTTGTTGTCCTATCATTCTAGCCTTGCTCCTTGTGACAACTCCTAAGCTTTCGAAAGTAACACCAAGGATGCTTTATACTTTAGCAGAGAACTTTGAATCAGCAGTCTTAGAAGCAGTTGATTGAGAGTTGACCTTCTTGAAAGTTACTTTGTTGTTCTTAAACTTTGAAGTATGAAAAGTTGAGATGATAGGTAGAGATTGTCCCACAGGGCATGCCAAAATTTGTTTGACAATAAAATTTTGAGCTCAAAAAATAAATAATTGAGATAAGAAAAATATATATTGCAATAATTAATTTATTGATTTCAATGTGTGAGTGTTACAATCTCTATGAATCCTCTGATTCTCCTTTTCAAATATAAATTCAAGGGCTTAAAACTTGATCTTGAATTTGAACTTGATTTGAGGGACTTGATCTTGACTTGTACTTGAATTCAAGGGGTTTTTGAGCTTGTTCTTGAATATTGCGGTCTTGATCTTGAATCTTGATGAACTTGATTTGAATGCTTGATCTTTTTAGAGAAATTACAACGTTTGATCCATGAGATTTCTCTTGCTTCTTGTTAGAGTTCTGGGGATCCTTTTTTGAATTATGAGACCCCTATTGATAGTTGTGGAAAAGGAAAGAATCATGATAAAAATGAACTTTCTTTGACCAATCAGATTTGAGTGACATGGTACCTTTTATGGGCTTTGATTTCATTGGGCCTGCTGCCTTATTTTGACATGTGGCCTAGTCCTATTGGATCCTTCCCTTGACTTGGCATGCCACATCATTTGACATGTGGCGCTTATTTGGGCCTCTAGAATATGATAATATCTTAGGTTTTGCAAAGTGGGCTCATTATTTATAGCCCAAATTAATGGACTAGCCTAATAAAGATTGGACTTTATTTAAATTCATGCATGTTTGGACTTAAATGATTAATCTAATTATATTAATCCATAATATTTATTTGGGACTAATCTATTTTGAATTTAACATAATCCAAATTTTGTACGGATTTCAATTTAATAAAATTTTGTTGCCCACAGATACATATTCCTGGTTTGATTTTGAAGGATGATTACGATGATGATAGTTATGATGGTGATGTTTATGAAGATGAGTTTGTGATATTAATTATATACCTTGCATTCACTCTTGCATGCACATTGTCTATCGCCAGTATACACCTGTATCTATCAGTCTATATAAGGGGTGGGATTGTATAGGTATGGGTAATGATTATGCCTTATGGTGTATTGTATGCTGATTAAACCTTCTAAGATTGAGGCGATGGTGGAATGCGATAGTCTCGATTAGGTATTTGATTATCCAGACTAGCTGGTTATTCATGATGTTATTGATATTGTTATTATCATTACTATAGCTAGTTTGTGACAAATCTATTATTGATTCAATATCGAGATTTGAGGTATGATGCTGGCTCTTCAATCTTTTGATTTTATTATTATGCATGATTAATTCATGATTAGGCATATGGGATAGAAACCCTGAGTATTCTAGCACCAACTTTTGCTATGGTTATGAGGTCTCAAATAGCTAGTTTGATGATCTATGTTGTACTGTGATAGACCTTGGTTATATACTTTTATATATATATATATATATATATATATATATATGCATACTTAGATATTTGTAGTTATGGTATCATCGGATATCCCCCCCTTCCTTCATTTACTAAGATTATATACTTAATCCTAGTCTTTGTATACATACATGATATATATATATATATATATCTTCTTTCTGTTCTTACTTATATATTAGCCAGTGATATACGGGATATATGGAAATTGAGGATTAGATGTGGGTTCTTCCAGACCACCTTAGGTTAAGACTTGTGTTAGCCCTTGTGAACTTAGTTACGGATATTAGGCATGGTTTAGACTATTGGACCTTTAGTATGAGGTTGCTTCATGACTTAATGAATGGTGATGGTTTTCCTTGGATTATGATATATGGCCTATAGATATGAGATGCTTATCAATATGTTATGCCTCATAAATATGCTATGGCTTATTTAAAATAAGATAATTTATAAATAGGATTATTGATATGGGTTTCAGATATGTATGTAGGCCAAAGGTTGTGATTATGATGTTATAATTGTTTCAGACATATTATTGGGTCCTAGGTTGTGTTATGGTATGAGTTGACCATCCAGGAAGTGTTTATCCTTGTAAAGGATATGATTGTAGCTTATTGATATATTAATACTTATGGTTCCACTGTTTGAATATTGGTGATGACATGCATAAATTTGGTACGTTTATGATTGTTGCATTGATGATTGATACAATTCCAATTAGATTATGATCTTATTATTGTTTTCACTAAATAAGGGTTAAAATCCACTTTCTAACTTAAAACAAATTTCTTCATAATAATAATTGCAAGTCTTAATGAATAAATTATATGTAAAAGAGATTAATAATGATGTTTTAAAAAATGTGACCGAGATAAATCACGATTTATGATTTGATACTACTAATTACTCCTATCGTGAGAGATTCTGACCTTTCTACACTTTTAGAATGATTTAGTCCCAAAGTTTACTGTAATACCCCGTACTAATCTTATTTCGATTTAACTTTTAGTTGCATGCATAAGGGGATTAAGGCCTAAAATTTTTACTAAGTGTTGGGGACTTAGTCATTTCTAGGACCTCTAACTTAGAGGATTTTTATTTTGGTCTTCCCAACCCTGAAGCGTTGGTATATACTCAGTTCATAAGGGGATGAAGGCCTAAAATTTTCACTAAGTGTTTTTACATGATTTCAGATTTTTAAGTAATGATTCAGTTAAACCATGAATATTACTATATACTCAGTTCATATTATTATGATAAGAACTATCAGAAATAATGTTCAGTTAAACTTAGTTCAGTTAAACTTAGTTCAGTTCAGTTGGGAGTAGGATTTAGCACCGAGAAAACCTAGGATGGGGGCTCACCTACCAGTTAGGAATAGGACCTTAGTAGCAGTCCTTAAGTTCCAGAACTACGTAGCTAGCGTAGGATTATAAGATGTCACCTACTAGTTTACGACTGACACTCTCTTAGGGGTCACCTACTAGTTAAGGACTGACTTCCTAGTCCTTCGGGACATCAAATTAGTGGATCCACACATCCAGTGTTAGTACCCATGGAACGGTACTAACACCCTTCCAACTGAGGTTACAGGTTGGACCCCAATTAACTCAAATCGAGGCATGTTGTTTGCATGATACCTCTCACAGTATCTGTTAGTGTTTCAACATATCTCAGCTCAGGTTTGTTAGACCAAGTGTATAAATCAGATTTATAGTTATTCAGTTATACAAATTTTAGTCTCTTAGTTTACAGATTATTTTAGAAATATGTACATGCTTGGTTTTACATTATCAGATATTACATGTTTATGAATTTATCCTCAGTTTTCTCATGCATTTCAATCAGTCCTTATCTTACATACCAGTACATTCAAAGTACTGATCACATACTTTTATTTACGCTGTGTTGTCTTATAACATAGGTTCAGAAACTCAGTTTCTTGACTATTCTTAAACAGCTCTTCATACCACCAGTATGAGTGGTGAATCCTCATCTATCGAGGACATGATTTATTTATCTTAGTTATTTTAGTATTTTTCTTATGTTCAGACAGTCGGATTGAGTTGGGGGCTTGTCCCATAAACTACCAATGATGTTTAGAGGCTTTTAGACAAGCAGTTTGATAGTTAGTCAGTCAGTTCTGTATTATCAGTTGTTACAAATATTTTAGACTTATCATTTACATATATTTAGTATTTAGATTTTCAGTATTTTATTAGCTTATCTTTTGCATATGTTATATCAATGCCATTTCATTCAGTTCTCATAGTAGGTGCCAGCTCATGGGTTAGCTTGTGGTCACTTATGACCGTAAGCACTGTTGTCGCGACTAGGTGGTAGCCTCGGGTCATGACATTTACTTTGGGCAACAGACTTGCAGATTTACACTATTTTAGCCATAACATGAATTTGTGCACCTATCGTATCCAGATATATATTTCTCCGATATGGGATGGAGGAAGATGCTGGATTGATGATATAAATTTCAATCAAAATCGATGATAGATTTTAGTATTGATGTTATATATATGTAAATTAATGATATTAATAATGATTGACAATATTGAGGGTGTTGATTATATATTTATAATGGATTCAATTCAGAGTCTTTATGATATTTATGACTGGCTCAATTCCAAGTCTTGATGATATTTATGATCGGTTTAATTTTGAGTCTTGATGATATTTAAAATTGGTTCAATTTTGAGTCTTGATGATATTTATGATCGATTCAATTTCGAGTCTTGATGATACATATTCACCGTTTGATTTTAGAGGATGGTTATGATAATGATGGTTATGATGGTGATGGTTATAAGGATAAGTTTGTGATATTAATTATGCACTTTGCATTCATTCTTGCATGTGCATTGCCTATCACCAATATGCGCCTATATTTATCAGCCCATATAGGGGTGGTTTACATAGGTATGGGTGATGATTATGCCTTGTGGTGTGTTGTATATTGATTGAACCTTTTGAGCCTGAGTGGTGGGGGTACGTGATAGGCTCGATTAGGTATTTGGTTGTCCGGACTAGTCGGTTACTCGCGTTGTTATTGATATTGTTATTATCATTGTTATGATTATTGACATGGCTAGTTTCTTAATCTATTATTGATTCGATATCAAGATTCAAGATATTATTCTGGCTCTTCTATCTTTTAATTTCATTATTATGCATGATTAATTCATGATTAGGCATATGGGTTAGAAACCTTGAGTATTCTAGTACTAGCTCCTGCTATGGTTATGAGGTCTAAAATAACTAGTCTGATGATTTAGGTTATACTATGATATACCTTGGTTTTATATACATATATATATATATACATATATATATACATATATATATATATACATATATATATACATATATATATATATATTACTTAGCTATATGTAGCTATGGTATCACCGTTTATCCTTTCCTTCATTTACTTAGATTATATACTCAATCCTTGGCCATGTATATATATATATATTCTAACTTGCATATTGGCCAGTGATATACGATATAATGTTGAGATTCCTAATTATCGCTAGAATGAGATAGTGCATTGGTACTACTCCCTTAGACTTTATAAGTTAGTCTTTTGGACATGAATAGGATAGTTTATCCTTATTATCTCAGTGGTTGTCTTGTGTAGTTGCTGGATATTCGGGTGTAGTTTCCATTCTGTTTATATATTATATATATCTTCTTTATTTTTGGAGCTCAGTTGGCAGTTACCTACTGAGTACCACGTGTTTGGTACTCATATTACACTTTTATTGCCTGCCAATTATAGTATGGGTTATCGCCATTGATGTGTTCATCGTGTGGAGCAGCCATGGTTCAGAGACTTAGAGTGAGCTCCTGACGTTCGGAGTAGTACTTATCTCTCCTTATGCACTCAACTAATCTCTATGTTGTATTTGGAGATAAGTTGTATCAGTGTATTTATTTGTACTTCACTTTGGATCCTTGTTGTGTAAAAGCTCTTGTACTGATACCACCTGGTTGTGGGACTACATTATGTATTTGATCTGTTATTACATATTTTTCATATTCATTTCTTTATCTCTTTGGGTAGTTCATTACTAGCCGTTCCGAACTATGGGTTTGGCTTGCCTATTGGTGGGTTATAGTAGGCACCATCATGACCTGAGAAATTGGATTGTGACATTATAGAACTTTAGGTTGATGAATGACGAGTAATAATGAGAGGCTACTTTTAGTCATCGAAAACCATAAAACTCAAAGGAGAAGGAAAATGAAGACATCACATACTCTTGCATATGCTTCATATGAATTGTTTCTTAATATGTGAGTTTTTCTAACTTTAATTATGTTATTTTATAAATTTTGATAATTTTTACTTTTGTTTTAAATTTTTTATTATGCTTGAAAAATTATTTTTCCATTCAATTCTTTTCTAATTGGTCATCTAGTTTTATTTTTTTTAAAATAAAAAACTATGATGTTAATAATTTAGGTTAAATATAAAAAAGGAATTACGTTTCCAGTAGAAGGTTTAAACATCAACGTTTTATTCATTAACAAGTCAACAATGAATTCTTTGTTGGTAATAGATTTTAGGAATGATTACATTTTGTATTATACATATTAATGTAAGAAGAGAATAAAGTTTTCTTTTTGTTTCTGGGTAGGGTGTTTCTAACTTGAATTTTGTTTATACATGTAGGTTAATTTTGTTTATATCTATTTTCTATAGTTTGTTTATACAATTGGGTGATGTGAGGTTTATGGATTTTTTAAAAAGCCTCTTTCTTATTGTAGTGTTGGGGTTTCTTAACACAGTGATAAACATGTCAATACTACTTTGAATCTATGATTGTGATCTGATCCAAGAAAGTGAGGTTTCACTCATATTGCATCCTTCTTTGTTATTGAGCCGACAATCTTTTAAAAATAGCTTCGCTACCTTTACGAGGTTGTGATTATGTTTGCGTACACTTCATCCTTCCTCAGACTCCATTTATGGGATTTCATTGAGTATGTTGTTGTTGTCAGTTGTGGCATCAATACAAAATTATTTAAAATAAATACTCATGTTTTCTTTCTTAGCTAATAGTTTCTTTTTAAATTTTTGTGGCTATAGTCTTTTTTGTTTCTTATTCTCTTTACAATTCATTTTCTTTTAGACACAAATGATTATGTTGTTTGAGATTGTGGGTTAAAGTCCTTCATCCTTAACCAGAGGTCTCGAGTTCAAGTCCCTCTGGGTATAGATTCGCCTTTATTTGAAAACATTTTATCCTTTAATATGGAACTTTTCCGACATGAATTCAAATTTAGTCAGGCTCCAATATGGGTATCGGATACCGAATGAAAACAAAAAAATATGAATACAAAAAGAATTCATTAAAAAATACCTAAAAACCAGCAACCAATTTATATGTATATATATATATCAACCAACTATTCTTCAAGACATGCTTCTCTACATCTCCTCCTCTTCTTTTCTGATTTATTTTTCCTATAAATTCTAATGGGGTCTATCCATGAGCAAATAAATACATTTTTAGGATTTGTAGGGATAATAAATTTCCTGATTTGTTTGAGAGTCAATTTGATTTTTTAATACAACTTCAAGGTGCATTTGATATCTTTTTTTATTATTAAAAATACAGATTTAATAATGGATAATATTATTATTTAATTATTTTTTAATACTTAGAAATTTTAAATCAACTAAAAATAAGCTTACTAATTCTTAATTAGGATACTAAAATTTGGGAGTTTAAAGACCATGTATAATTTTATCTTAAGATTAGGGCTGTGCAAATTTCGATTCAAACCATAACCCGAACCGATAATTTGTTTATTGGGTTAACTGGTTGGTTTTTTAAGTAGTCGGGTCAGTTTTTGGGTTCAATTTTTGTAATATTGGGTTGTCGGTTCGGGGCTTGGTTATGTTGATTTTGTTATCGGGTGCCCCGATAACCCGATAACAAAATACACGCTGATGCTACCCATTAATATTTCCAAGTCCATTGGACCATTACCAACTGGTGGCTGGCCCACTGCCATTCCCAATTCTTAAGCTCACCCCACCGTCTATTACCTAGAAAGCCACGTAGGGTTTAATTCTCATTTGACAATTTCATTCTCTCACTAGTCACTGCCTCTCACTCTTAAGTCTCAGGACTCACTCTCTCACAGTCTCAACTCTCACCTCATTATTGCACACAGTCATAAACTCAAGAGAGACGGTGAACTCTCAGTATTCAAATTTCAAGAAACCAAAGAGGCAAAGATGATTTGCTTGAAATCGCCATCGGTCAGACTGCCGATACTGCCCAAAAATTCCTCCATCTTTCAGGTTTTCCTTCCTTTTAGTTTAATATCTCCATGCAATCTCTGTTCTGCTTTATCTGTGTAGTAGATCTGAAATTTAGCTCTTTTTCTATTGTTGTGGTCTGTGGTCTTACTATTAAGTGTGTGTATGCAAAAATTTTTATCAACTACATATAATTATAGTGTGTAATCCAACATTTTTTCTGTTATATTTGAAGTTGGAGTTAATGTTGGCTTCTTATTGCTTGAGGAGAGTTACACTATGCATTGTGTTTTGCTTTTATGGGTGTAGCAGATCCAGAATCTAGGTCTTCAGCTATGGTTGTGGACTTCGTGTGTGACTCTGTGTGTGTGCCAAATTTGAAGACGTTAGCTTTTAATTGCTTTAGGAGAGTTAAAAGTTGTCTGCTTTCACCATTATCCTGTTAAAATGTGAAATTAATCATTTTGACTGTTACTTTGGATTTTTCCTGCTTTATTTGTGCTAGAGCAGTAGACACTAGACAGTTTTAAATTTATGAATTTTGACTTTAGTTTGAATATTTTATTACTTTGTATTATATTTGTGGCTATGTGCATGGAAAGAACAATAAGCACTAAGGCCTAAGCGGTAGGCAGTGAGCACTAAGTAGTAGCCTGGCAGTCCAAAGTAGCTTACTTACTAGCTTTGGACTTTAAATTATATATGTTCAATGTTAGTGGTTAACCCGATAACCGAACCGATAACAATGAAAAACCAATAAACCGATAACTGATTAACCGATATCTTAACGGTTCTTTAATGGTTTAGCATATATAGAAACCAACAATGAATAAGTAAAATCAATAATTTTCAGAATCGAACCTAACTGATTGATATACAGCCCTACTTAAGATCCCTTATCTACTCAAATTGATACTATACTTAAGGCTATGTAAGTCTGCTACACCTTTATCATAAAGATAAAGAGGATCAAACACGAGGATTGTTACTATACGCAGCTAGGGTCGTAACCATATCATATGACAAAGACATTGACATCATTGATAAGAGGGTCGTCTGTTTAAGTGGCAAGAGTCAAGTACGAATGAATAATTACAATACTCCATTAAGAGTTATATATTTGTTTCACTATTATAATGATTGTCTTTTTATGTTTGGTAATTGTTCATAAGAAAACGCCTTCAAAAAGTCAAAAAAATCTTTTGTGGATGGAAACAACAAATGAATTTTTAACTAAAGCCTTAAAAGATAAGTGTAGAACTTATTGGGATCTGAGGATTAGTAGAAGCTATCTTTCACAATGTAAATACAATACTATAATATATTGATGAAATAAATTGGCAAATCTTTAAATTTATTGATAAATTTTATTTAAACACTTGAATTATGATTTGCTTCAATCGAGCAGTTGAACACATAATAAAGTATTCATATTTAAACTTCTCATAAATTTTATGTGGTCCATGATAAAGTGTTCATATGTCATATTAGTGTGGTAGTTTTTCTTAATTTAGTTTAAAGTGATTTTTAATGCTTTTATATGGTTTGGCTGAATGTATAAATTTTCTATTTAAGTGTTTTTGTATTTAATAAAATCATATTTATTTATTAACTAAGACAATTTCTTTTATAATATCAAAGTAAAAAAAAAGGGCAGCCCGGTGCACTAAAGCTACCGCTATGTGCGGTGTCCGAGGAAGGGCCCCACCACAAGGGTGTATCGTACGCAGCCTTACCACAAGGGTGTAATAACTTTATAATATCAAAGTGATTTTATAAAATTGAATTAATTGCAGCAAGGTACATGCACGGAGCCCATACCTTAAACTAGTGTTTACTAAAACGTAAGAGAAGTATGTTTGGTTTGGTTGTTTGTTAGTAGATATTTGAACATACAATATGTAGTGTGCAATTTGAAATTAGTGTCTTGACATGTAATTAAAAAATATGATGTGATATTTTATATCATGATTTAAGATTTTCTTAAATATAAAAGTTGATCACAAGTTTATATTTGATGAAAAAAGTTTCATCATTTATATCTAACAAACATTTATTTCATATGTAAATAAAAATTATACCTCATATTATTACTTTTTAAATTATTTATATCTCATATAATTATTACTCTCACCAACATAAAATTTATTATTACTTCAAATCAACTCTCAATTTAATTATGTTAGAGGATTATATTGAAGAGTAGTACACTATAACTCATGTTCAATTTTACCTTTTTTATTAAACTAAAGTTTAATCAATTGATGTTGTATTTATTTATAATAGCTTTGTAATAGTATAGTAATACTTTGTTATAAACTTTTGCTTACTTGGTAAGATTGTATAATGAATTGGGACAACTTTGATAGTTTTTAACAACTTATGAGGTTTTAATATTCATGAGAAAATATACAACATAAAAATATTCAAATTGCATGTCTAAACAAAACCTCAACTTCATCTCATAATTTTAAATTATGATTTCATATCATGATTTCACCCCGCACGGCCAAACGGGCCCTTAAAATGTATGGTATGATATAGTTTTATTTCATGCCTTAGTAACCATGAAAATCCTTACTTTATGTAACTAACGATTTGGTGGTATTAGTTATTTTCATTTTTTTGAATTATGTCCTTGCCTAATATTTCATTACAGAGTCACATCGTCAAACCAAATAATAAAACTGTTATTAAACAGTAGCAAACGATACAATTCATCCAAATATTGTATTGTACTATACTGTACAGTATCATACCATACAATATCGTACCTTATGAATCATGAAAAACCTCCATCCAGAAAAAGTGTAAGTAGAAACTATGAAATCCATCCTTTGATATTAATTTCATGAGAAGTCCGTTAACTTTGCTTGTATTTTATTTAGGATTCGTTTGTCCATGTAAAATACTCACTTTTTTTTTTAAAAAATAATTTACCTATTGTACCTTATGAAATCATGAAAAACCACCATCCAGACAAAGTGTAAGTAAAAACTAGGGAAAATGTTCTGTTTCCACTCTGAATTATACACGAAATTGCTGAGACACACCTGAACTTTAGGAGGGTCCTATTACCACCCTGGACTAATTAAAATCGTATTTTTGGCAACCTTAGTGTTTACGTGGCACATCAGTGAATCACCACAGTGAAGGTCCACATAGGAACACGTATGTGCCACGCAGGCACTAAGGTTGCTAAAAATACGGTTTTAATTAGTCCAAGGGGTAATAGGACCCTTCTAAAATTCAGGTGTGTCTCAACAATTTCGTGTATAGTTTAGGGTGGGAACAATGCATTTTCTCTAGAAACTATGAAATCCATCCTTTGATATTAATTTTACGAGTAGCCCGTTAACTTGTATTTTATTTAGGATTCGTTTGTCCATGAAAAATATTCACTTTTTTTAAAAAAATAATTCACCTGAAGTTGTATGTAGAAAAGTGAAAATAACCCTCAAACTGTTTTCATTTTTTATATCTCACTAATTTTTACAAAGTCAAAAAAGTCTTTCCAAAAAGATACGACCAAACACAATTCCAACTCCAACTTCAACTCCAACTCCAACTCCAACCCAATTCCAAAAGTTTTTTATTTTCATGGCCAAAGGCCTACTTATTTGTTTGGATAAATTACACAAAATTCAAACTTAAGAGACTATATTACCCAATATCCCTTATCTTTTTAAAATTTACATTAAATCCTGATTTTTAACTTTACTCTTAATACATATCAATAAAACCCCACATCCTATTTTTACTCCACCATTAACTAATACAAGATTATTTTTTTCAAAGATTACTTTTCCTAAAATTTCTCCCAAATTATAATCAATTAAAACATCTTTCTTCCTGATTTTCTCTCCTCCATTAATGCATGCAACTATTTTTTTCCACATTTCCTCACCTAAAATCTCTCTCAATTTTTTTTTAAAAATCGATTGATACATGTATAAATTTATTTAGTTATTCATACATGTTTATTATTTAATTGGTGATTCATATGAATGATAAATATGATATCACTATATGGGTATTATGATGATTCATACGATAGATACAGTTTGTATGATTTTAATGGGTGATACATATGGTATTAATGGGTGATACATACAATATTATGGTGATTCATATGGTAGAAACAATTATTATTTCAATTATTGGGTGATTCATATGCTATTAATGGGTGATACATTCTATTCACACTGGAGGAGAACGGAGCAACCATCCTCATCACCGGAGCTCACTATTCCGGTGAACTAGCGCTGGTCTACTAAAAAATGATTCACTCACCAACGAAAAATCCTATAATAGCCTACAAAAAAAACACCCCACCGGTGTCACCAATAGCCCACCAAAAGTGACCCCTTCACGTCAATTCTGGCAAAATTTCCAAATTTGAATCTCCAGTGATGGGTGATACTTCAAATTTGAAATTTGGTTGAGAGGAATTGCGGATTTTTGATATATAAAAAATCAAGCTTGTAACTGATTGAGCGTGATTTGCTCTGCATAATAAAACAAAATTTGTTATTTCCTAAAATAAATATCTAGTCAGTTTTAAATGTATCACTTTTTATATGTATCACTGTAACGACTTGAGACTCCCCCTAGTCATTACACGGTGTTTATGGTCCTGAGGGACTATAAGCTAACCCATGAGCTGGTACCTGCTGTGAGCACTGGATAATATAATCATGAATGTGGAAGAATAACTGAAATGCCATAAGGTTTTAATAATGAAACGACTATTGAATTATGAATCTGGCAAAATACTAAAATCTGAATAATCTGAATAGCTAACTATAGTGTCTGAAAAGTCTCTAAATTGAATACTGTGAGTTGATGGGACAGGCCCCAACTAACTCTACTAACTACTGAGATAAGGACATGAAGTAATATAATCTGTCCTCGGATGATGAGGACTCACCACTGCTATTGTACTGCTGATGATCTGTAGGACTAAGTGCGATCCGGGAACTGAGCGTCAGCACCTATGATATCATACATCATAGCGGAAAAGAAAAAGGTATGAGATCAGTACTTTAAATGTACTGGTATGCTAAATAAGGTAGGCTGATATGCATGGTTTCATGTATAGGAATAATAATAATAACTAATTGATTATACATGTAAAACATAGAGTAATGTGTAGAGAAAATAAAATCTGGAGGTACTGAAGCTATAAACACCGAGTATGCATGGCAGTTTGTAAATACTGAAGATACGTAAAAATATGTGGACACTGGGGATGCATGACCAAGCATATAACATGGACCGAGTAAAATTTGTAAACTGAGATACTGAAAAGATACTGATATCTTTATGTTTTGGCCAAACAACTCTAAAACTGTATAACTAAATTGAGACTATATCTGAGATTGTTGGAGGTATCATTTAACCGACATTCCCCAATTTGAGCTAATTAGGGTTCAACCTGTAACTCCAGTTGGAAAGGTATTAATACCATGCCACGGGTACTAACAATGGCTGTGTGGATCCACTAAACTGATATAATGTCCAAAGGACTAAAGGTGTCAAGTCTAAACTGACGGGTGACCCCTGCAATACAGTCAAGCCTAATCTGACGGGTGACTACTCATATCCTATGCTGGCTATGTAGTTCTGGAGTATAGGGACTGCTACTAATGGCTCTGTCTATCTGAAGGGGAGGCCGCCATCCCTGCACTCGCTCGGTACTAAATCCTACTCCTAATTGAAAAAATACTGAGATACTAAACTGTTCTGAGTTTAATGACTGATATCTGACTATTTTGATAATGCTCATAATATAATCTGAAAACTATTCTGTAATGTACTGAGACTACACTAAATAAACAACTATAGTTTTTGAGTATTCAATACCTTGAAAACTCAAAACAACAATACTGAAAAGACACCAAAGCTTGAAGACCAAAACATGAAAGCTCTTATTAAATAAATCACTCTTGTAGGTATTTTATCAAACACTTGTAGTTCATTGTCATGAAATTTGTAGGAATAGCATGAATTCATCATAATAGCATTAAATCATGGTTTAATTCAATAAATAATAATATTAAAACATAGAGGATTGAATAATAACAATAATTTCATGGTAGCATGGTATAAAATCAACAGTACATGAAGATTCATGGATGAAATCATAATTTAAAACATAATAACTTGAAAGATTATAACTTGGTGATTAAAATAGGTTACTTGGGCTCCATGGATGAAATGGATCCATGGATGAACATCTAACATACCTGGGATAGTGAATTTCTTGAAGGTTCTTGATGAATTCATGAGGATTGATCTTGAATTTGAGAGCTAGGGTTTCTTGTTCTTGAAAAAGAGGATCTTTAATTTGAGAGGAAATTGAATAATCGTGACTATTTAGGGTGTTTAGGGGTTAATTTAATGTTTTAGGTTAATTAGGGCCATGGAAAAAGACCCATATTCCCTTGAACAAATTTAGAAACGGAAGCTGAAAACTGAAGATCCCGATTTTTAGCCTTGGCGCGACGTGCCACTATCGCGCCAAGCCACTGGAATTGGACAGCTAGGAAACTAGTCCATGGCTCGATGTGGGGAAAATCACGGTCCTTCACTAATTGGGACCTATAAGTTCACTGTGATGCGGTAGAATTGCGGAGAGACACTGGAAACTGCCAAATGCCAATTTGGCCTCTGGCGCGACGCGCCAAGATCGCGTACCTCTACTGAAAATTACTAAATGGGAAATTGTCCTGCTCCGCGTTGTGCCATGATCGCGGAGTCACACTGGAAATTGACAATTCTCATTTGTACTGCCTCCGTGAAGCGTTGAGGTTTAAAATGACGGTGTTTAACGACTGAAACTTAAAATCGCCATAACTTCTTACCCGGTTATCGGATTTGGGCTAATTTTATATCGTTGGAAAGTTAATTGAATTTTCTACGTAATGGCAGGATCTAAAATGAAAAATAATGAGTGTTTCAAAAATTTTATATATGAATACTCATGTATTGGGACTTAGATTATGCTACGAAACTACGGGGCGTTACAATCATGTTATAACAGGTGTATCACAATTTCAGAAAACCAAGATATAATGTAATTACCCAAATAGTTAGGATAAAATGTAATAACACTTAAACATTCAATGATTTATGTAAGTTTCCCTATTTTTTCAATTAAATTTTGACCCATTGAGCCCTTTTTTATTTAAGAAAAAGAAGAAAAAAATTCAACCAAAAATATGGTAGACTCAAAAGTAATTGATCTAATAAATAGAAAGCAAAAATTAAATGAAAAACAAAAAACATCGTAGAAATGTCCCCAGAAAGCTCTCATTTGTTCATCTGTGGATTAGGAAAGTAGCCTCATTCTCTCTCTACAAGATCGATATTGTCAGTTTTCCAATTATATCTTCCATGAGCTCTAATATGTAGTGGATTAAAAATAAGTGGTGAGTAACTCTACCCTTTCATATTTGTAGTTTATCAGTGTATCTGTTCTCGCCTCTTCGATTAATCTTCTTCTTGTTTCATTTCATATCTGAAGAGTAATAGGCAAAGGCTTGTATTTGTCCTCCAATCTCTGTCCATCACACAGTGTGCCAACCATATATCCAGTAAGCTCTTGCATCTCCCACGAGTATCTTCAAACTTTGCTTCTCTTGGCAACTTTCATTTTTATTTTGACGCGTATAAGCTCTATATCAACTTTGATGATTGATTGCAAAATCAAAAATTGTGTTTCTCGAGTTTAGTAAACTTCAACTAGAGTATTCCTAAGTAATACTACTAGATCTATGTCCACGCGTATCCATTTTTGAGTATGTGAATTTGCGTTTGCGACATCTGTGATTTGTATTGTTTTATGTTTGTGACCTTTCTTCTGCGATGAGAGTTTAACTTTAGGCCTATATTGTCTACTGCTCCTTGAATTTGCTACCATGAGATATGTGTTGTTGCTTCCCCTATCCTAATTCCCTATCTCATATGATTTTTTATTTTGATTCTCAAGGTGTGGGTTTGCTTTTTGTATAAATTCAAAGTTTTCATAGTTTGACTAGAAAATTCTGTATAGGACTAAACTCAAGTTACCAAGTTAAGACAAATTAGCTAGAAAGTCTCTTAATTTATTTCCTTATCTATACATGTGTTGTATCTAAAATTGACACATTTGAGAGATCCCTTATGTGTCTCTACTATCATTGTTATATTTCATGGGACTTCCCACACTTCAGTTAAAGATTTTACTGACACTAGCCCTCCCAACACCTTCATTTTCCAAAATAATCCTCCCATTTTCAATTCTAAAGTCTATATACCCTGGAACTTCACTGCTACCTACCAAAACTATGCTCCAACTATTCAGAATCCTCCCCTACCCAAAATGTGCCACCAACCACATTTTATGCTACCACTGATGTAACTCTTATATGCGAAAGCTAAAAGAAACTCTAAACATAAAAATGACAAAATCAAAAGTATAAAAAGAAGACGTAAGAAAGAATTGAATTTAAAACTGCAGTTATATGAAAAACAAAACCTTCAACTAATAAATCAATCAAGCATTAAAACTCTAAGGTAGACCTTAAGTGGATAGAATGTCCTCGCAACCTCACCTAGTGTTCAACAAAGGCTTAATCAAGCACTCATATTCTTTCAATAGAAGATAAATAATATTCATCAAAAACTAAGTCATAAAATGAGTTATTCTCATCATTTATACTTTAGACTATATATTAAAAAAGTAGTCCAAAAGTGGCTCTTTGTGTAAGACTCTGCAATATGTCACCCTAGTTGCAAAATAAGTCTCCTATTTTTTCCAACCTATCTTTAAGACGTAGACCCCTTCTTTAACATCAAGATATACTCAAGAAACTCTACTTTCATAAATAACCCTTGTAAAGTTTGGAGGTCCCGAGCTTCGTATCTAGTGAACGACCTTGATACAACTTGGCTTGCATCATTCTCCCCTTCTTCAAAAGAATTTGTCCTCAAATTTAAGTTATCATCATCAAGAATATCAAAGGGTGAGAGATCACAAACATTGAAGTTGTTTTGTACTTGATGTGCTGAAAGAAGGTCAATCTTGTTTGCATTATCGTTAAGCTTCTCAAGAACTTGGAACGGTCCATCACCTCTTGGCATAATCTTGGTCTTTCTATTAGTTATAAATCTCTCTTTGTAAAATTCACCCACACATTATCTCCTAGTTCAAGCACAACTCTCTTATGACCCTTGTTTGCTTTCTTGGCCACCTATTGATTTTTCTTCCTCAAGGTGAATTTTCTCCTTCTCATGAAATTTATTCATATCTTAGGCCCTCACATTTCTAGTCAAGCTCAAAACAATATCTTGAGACAAAAAGGTGAGATCTAAAGGGGTTAGTGGGCTAAAACCATAAACAACTTCAATGATGACATGCCAATAGTTCTGTGAATAACTTAATTATAAGAAAATTCAAATAAAGGAAAATGTTCCTCCCAATAGGCAAACTTCCTATGCACCAAGTATTTAAGTATAAAATCCAAGGTCCTATTCACCACTTTTATTTGGCTATCTGTTTGTAGGTGAAAAGAAGTATAAAATAAAAACTTGGTACCAAGTTGTCACGACCCAAACCAGGCCTAGCCATGAAGGGAATCTCAAGTCCACAGAGGACTGGAGACCCCCCTATAACCCATCCAACCGAAACACATTATAGCTAGTAGCGGATGAATTCCAAACATATAACAAGATAGAGTTGAGTTTCGAACATATAACAAGATATGCAACTCAACTAACTCATAAAGAAATCTAAGAACTTTAACATCTATCCCAATCCAAAGTAATCCACAAAGCCTCTAAAATCTAAGAACAACCTAAGTCGGGACATGCTCTCGACCATATCCTAAAAGAGTCCAAAACAAAATGAAAGAAGAACATGAAATGAGGGTCTTTTGGAGTATGGAATCCACTACTTCAAGATGACTCACGATCGATCAAGGAATCACATAATTACTGCACAGGAAAAGAAGTGTCTCCGTTCATTGCATCGCGTGGGGATATAGCATCCGGAGATGATTAGCGGGTGAGTGCTAGTATGTAACTCAGGGTAGGGATAAAATAATGACTACTCAAAATTCAGTCCAAAGTCAGTGTACATGTTCACATACATGTATATATAGATATATAAGATTTTCGGATAGGGAATGAGGTTTAGCATGAAATTTAAAATCATCAACCAGAACTGTGTAGCTTTAACCATCCTAAGGGCACCCATGGACTATATGGGCTCAGCTCCCCCAAGTGAAGAAGTCCCGATGCATGTTAGCCGCACTAACTAGAAAAATCCAAGTATGATCCAGGGAATACCTCGAACCCAGCTAATCCTAAATGTATATATGTGTGAACCATGCACACAGTCATAAAGACCCCCACACCGGCAAATGTGGGTTCCTGTATCGGTCTCCCCAGGACCTCTACCTTCCACGACTAGTTACACAACCCCCTTTAAGCCTAATTAAAACAAGTTTCACATAACACATCCATTTAACCAAGGAATTATCCATTAAGGCATCAACCACAGGTATCTTCATGCCATTACTCTTGCAAGCTTATAATTATGCCATACCAATTCCATCAACCTAGGGGAATACCATGATCCCATTTATTCGTTAAATCTAGTTGGGGGAATGCCATAACCCCTTTTGTTTATTAAATCAAGTTCAAAAATAAAAAATGTGGCCAACAAGTTCAAAACCCTTGTTATCCGTTTAACCATTTATGAAATGTAATAGTTTAGGGAAGCAAACCAAATCATGTGATTAACCATATTGCAAATCCAATTATGCAAGTGGATTGAGAGAACACAATTTGCAAAACCAAATTCCAAACCAAAATCATTAAATGGGGGGAATACCTTGACCCCCATCCCATTTAACATACCTATCACCCCAACGAAATTTAAAATACATAAATAAAATATGGACACTTGCATTAAAACCATAAGAATGCAAATCAAGTAACAATCCTTCCAACACCCTCAACCCAAATCAAAATCCATAATCAAATCCACATGAATAAATATTTAAACATATGTTTTAAGTAAAACAAGTTTAAGGGGAGAGGTACATGCCTGAAAGCATCACAATTATGGAGAAAAATCATCACTTGGAGGCCCTAAATGATCAACCTTGAGAAACCCTAGCTTGTTTTATACTTAGGGATTTATGAGAGTTTAAGAGTGCATTTGATTATATTTTTGGATGATAATAAGGTCTCAAAATGGTTTTAAGGTCGTGGGTCACAATTGGAGAAAAATGGAAATATCCAAAGTACCCTTAATAAAACACTAAAAATTTACCACCCAGTCGTTACGGCTCACCTTATGACTCGTAACGACTGACTATGAGTTATCCCCTAGACTCATAGTCTTAGTAGTATCCCAAGTCATCCCTACTGTTGACCCTAGGAATCATACCATACGACTTGTACACAGACCTTACGAATCATAGGGTTCTAGTCGTAACCAGAACAGTGACATTAGGCACCTACACTGGTTTGACTATGGAAAACACCCCATGACTCATAAAGAGTCATTCTGACTTGTGATATCCTAGTCGTAGTCACAACAAAACTACAGGTGACCCTCACTGTTTACCCTACGACTCAAGCCTTGTGACCTGTAAGGAGACCTTACAACTTGTTAGGTGAGCCGTAGTCGAAACAGTGGGCTCCAAACTTAAGAAATTTTCAAAGGCAAAAATCTAGGGTGTTACACAGGTTCACCATACCATGCCTTCCTAAAATGAGTAGGGTATTTAGGATCCTATCACTCATGATGGTTTGAGGATACCATGCAATTTAAAAATATTTTCAATAAATAAAGATGCTACATAATAAACTTCATCAAACTTATGACATGCGATAAAATAAGTTATCTTTGACTATTGATTGCTACAAAAGTTCTGTATCTTACCCTCTCTGTCCTTAGAAATCCCAAAATAATCATTAAAATATCAAGCCAAGGTCATTGTAGGGTAGGTAGAGGGGTATGAAAATCATGGGGAAGAAGTCTAGATTTAGCTCTTCTACATTCAACACACTGACCATAAATTCTACAAACATTATTATGTATATTTGGCCAGCAAAATTGTTATTCAAGAATTCCTATGATCTTTTCAATACCAAAATAAACTATTAATCCCCCATCATAGGCCTCCCTCACAAATAGTTTCATCCAAGAGCTCATGAGCACACAAAGTCTCTTTTCCTTGAACAAGAAACCATCAAATTAAACCGCATCATGCTCTTTATGGGTGACACTTGAAGAAAGACCATGTCATCAATTTTGAATCTTAAGGCATGAATTCTATGATTAGCATAAATCTTTTTTTTGCTCTAAGCTTACCCTAGCCTATCAAAAAATAAGTTTATGTATTAACTATTATCTCATTTCTAAAAACCCTAGCCGTTGACTTCTAAAATTCTGGCCAATATGACCACCATAGCCAGTGGGACTAACCCACTGGATGATAGTAACAAACGGAGTATAGAGAAGAAAGATATGCTGATCTTTTGAAACCCAAAGTGGTGGATAATTCTAATATTAGGGTTCCACCTAAACCTGTTATAATGTTGCATAGGGAGCCTAATATTACATGGAAATCATCTAAAGTTCGCAATTTAATCATGCAGGAGAAATTATATTATGCGATTATCGGTAAGTTTTCTTATGGTAAACCTCATATTGAAGTATTAAGGAAAATTATTTTGAATCAATGCAGAATAAAGGGGCAATGCATTATAGGAGTAATGGACGAAAGACATGTGCTAATAAGGCTAGAGGCATTGGAAGATTATGTTCAATTATTATCAATATCTGCTTTTCACATTAATTCGATGGATAGATATTAGCAAATGAGGACTTTAAAGTGGGATCCATGGTTTGAGCCTGATGTTGAAACTACTATCTCTGTAGCTTGGATTTATATGCCGAATCTTCCACCTAATCTTTTCGCAAAAGATGCTATATTTTCTATTGTATCAGCTGTAGGTAGACCTCTCACAGTTGATATAACAACCAAAAATCATAATAGGCCTAGTTGTGCAAGAGCCAAAGTGGTGGTTGATTTGGTTGCAAAACTGCCTTAAAGGATAAGAATAAATGAAGAAAATGATATTACTGGGGAAATCAAATCCAAATGGATACAGATTCACTATGATTATATGTCAAAATATTGTAAAGAGTGTTGTTTACAAGGGCATGATGAGGACAACATCCGAAATTATTTGACAAAATAAAGAAAAAAGGAAAAGGCATAGAAGAAAAATCAGCAGAGAAGGATCAAGGTGGACTAAGGAAGCAACAACAACATCAAGACAATACAAGAAGAGAAAACATAAATAATCAGCACTGGCATATAAGAAAGAATAGATATAGGAGGGACAGATATGGACATATTCTAGGAGAGATAAATGAGAAAAATGATAAGGAGCTAGAAGTGTCTAACTCTTTTAATGCATTGGAAAATAAGGAAAATGATGATGAGCACATTAATGAGAAAGCAACAAAGTGTGATAAAGATAAACAAGAGAAATGAGAGGTACTCAACACAAGAAATTGGGTGAATAAAAGTTTTGGTAAAACTACAGAAACATAGCAAGGAGCATAGGATGCAGAACAGATGAATACAATAGATTAAAAGAATAACAAAGAAGAAGATATTCAGCAAAATCAAGTTCAGCAGGATGATAGTGCAAAAACTCAGGAAAAGTCAATAATAAAGTGTTACAGATGGAAGAAGGTAATAAGCAAATTTAGTTGTTTGATGAACAAGAAAATGAGTTGAAGATTTTGGAAGGGATTTCTCCCTTAGCGATTCAATCAGATAAAATGATGGAGATTTGTAATGAAAAGAAGGTAGATTTAGATGGGAATAATCTGGATTACAATATCAAGCAATTAGCTAAGAATGTAGATTTATCCCCTAAGCAAGTTGAGGCATTAAAAGCCAAGCAAGGTAAATCAAAGAAGAAAAACAAGAGTAATAGTGCAAGTTCAGCCACAGTTCATACAAGGAGTAACACTGCTAAGATTAAACCATGATGAAAACATTAATATGGAATATAAGTTTTGTTAATAGACAACATGCCTTTACCAGATTAATCACAATGCAGAGAAGATACTATTTTTATTTTATAGGTATTATGGAACCCTTTCAAGAGAGGCAACATATAGATGAATATAAAAGAAGACTGGGTATGAATCAAGCTGTGTTGAATGTATCAAGGAAGATATGGGCATTCATGGATGAAAGTATGGAACTTAGCATAGTCAAAGATGAGGAACAACAACTATCAATAAAGCTGGTATGTCAACAAGCTGATGTTTCTTTGATAGTTATATTAGTGTATGCAAAGTACAGCTCAAGAGAAAGACAAGTTTTATGGGATTCATTATTAGACATGGCTAATTATTATCAGCAGCCATGGTAATAGGAGGTGACTTCAATGTAATAAAAAATAAAGAGGAAAAATTGGGGGGATTACCAGTTACGCTGAATGAAACACAAGATTTTAATTAGTGTATAAATTTGTTCAATATGGAAGAACCTCAATTTAAAGGAAGTAAGTATACTTGGTGGAATGGGAGAACTGATGATGAATATATATTTAAAAGGCTGGATAGGGTGCTGTACAATGATAGATTACAGAATATATTTTAGACATTGGAAGTAGAGCATTTACCTAGAAGTAAATCTGATCATGCTCCTTTGTTAATTCATTTCAAGATAGATAGGGAGCAAGAAATCAAATATTTTAGATTTCTAAACTTATGGTTGAAAGAAGAATCATGTTTGGAAGTGATAAAGAAAAATTGGACAGCAGAGATAGAAGGTAGTCCATTCATTGTATTTCATCAGAAATTGAAGAATGTTAAATCCGCACTAACAAGATGGAGTAAAGAAATTTTTGGAGACATCTTCCAGGAAATTGCAACACTGGAAGATATTTTAAAAGTTAAAGAAAAGCAATTTGAAGAGGATCCCGATGGAGTAAATAGGGAAGCCCTGAGTAAAGCTTAGGCTGAGTTAAATCTACAGTTAAAGAGGGAAGAATTCTGAAAGCAGAAGGCAGGATATGAATGGTTTAAGGATGGAGAAAGAAATACTAAGTTTTTCCATACAATTGTCAAAGGAAAAAGAAGCAGATTGAGAATCAGAAGAATGCAGAATGAAGAAGGGGAGTGAATGAAAAAAGAACAAACTATAACAGATGCAACTGTAGAATTTTATCAGAAGCAGTTTACTAAGTAGGAAGATGCAGAGGATTTTACTATGTTAGATGAGATACCAAGCTTGGTAAATGATGAAAAAAATAAGGAAATTATCAGAATTCCTATTGAAGATGAAGTAAGAGAAGCAACAATGAGATTAAACAGAAATAGTGTAAGGGGCCTGATGGTATGACTGGAGCCTTCTATCAAGATGAATGGAACATTATCAAGCATGAAATATATTAAATGGTAATTGCCTTATTTTGTTGTTATTAGGTTCCAAGATTCATTACGTATACTAATTTGGTATTGTTACCAAAAAAGTAAGTAGTAAATATATTTTTAGATATGAGGCCTATATCACTTAGTAATTTTGTGAATAAAATTTTCTCAAGGATTATTCATGAGAGGATTAAGGGATTATTACCACAATTAAATTCACCTGAGCAAGCAGGTTTTGTTCATGGTAGGAGCATTGCTGAAAATGTCTTGGTGGGTCAGGAGATAGTTTTAGAAATAAGAAAGGGGAAAAACTCCTAATATGATTATGAAATTAGATATGATGAAGGCTTATGATAGGGTGGAATGACTTTTTCTAACCAAGGTGTTGAGGAAAATAGGCTTTTTAGAAGTTCTTATTAACATGGTGTTTAGATAGTTAGAGAACAACTGGTACTCAATACTTCTGAATGGGTAGTCTAAAGGCTTTTTAAATCATCAAGAGGATTGAAGAAGGGTGATCCTCTATCACCCACTTAGTTCATTATGGCAGCTGAAGTTTTTTCTAGAAATTTGAAAAAATTGATGCAGAACAAGGAGTTTAAGTTGTTTGATATGCCAAGAGAAA
Source organism: Capsicum annuum (assembly GCF_002878395.1). NCBI lineage: Eukaryota > Viridiplantae > Streptophyta > Magnoliopsida > Solanales > Solanaceae > Capsicum > Capsicum annuum. The sequence continues at coordinate 146,265,438 of NC_061119.1, forward strand.
GTCCTAAGTTAAATCATTTAGCATTTATAGATGATATGATAGTTTTATGCAAAGCTGAAGTGAGACCTCTGTAGATGGTGATTAATACTTTGGATAGATATGAAGAAGTATTTGGGTAGAAGATAAACAAAAAAAGAGTGCAATTTATCTTCACTAAGGGGTTTCAAATGGAATAGGAGTTATGGCAGAAGTGTCTACAGGTAAAGAATTTCCTTTCATGTACCTTGGTTTCCCTATATTATACATGAGGAAGAAGAAGGATTATTATCAACAATTGATGAATAAAATAGCAAACAAGGTGCAGGCATGGAAAGGAAAACTTCTGTCATATAGAGGTAGAGCAGTGTTGATCAAGCATGTGTTACAGAGTGTTCCTATACATTGTTTGTCAGTAATGAATCCACCTTTAAATGTGTTGAGCTTTATTCAAAAGATCATAGATCAATTTTTTTAGAGCAGCAAAATAGGGGGAAAAGGTAGACATTGGGTGAAATGGCAGGATGTGTGTTTACCACAAGAGGAAGGAGGACTAGGATTTAGAAGAATTACTGATATCTCTATGGCATTATTCTGGAAGTTATGGTGGACTTTCAGGACAACATCTTCTATCTGGAGAGATTATATGTTTAATAAGTATTGTAAAAAAGAGCATTTATCAATGGTGATATGGAAATTTGGTGCAGGTGGATCCCAAGTGTGGAAAAGATGCTAAGTGCTAGAGATTTGGTATAATATTTGATAGTTTGGCAACTGAAAGAAAGAAATGTTAATTTATGGTTAGATAGTTGGACTGGTTAGGGAGATTTATATTCTGTAATGGAAGGGAATTGGGATGAGAATTAGAAGTATCAGCAAGTAAAGGATATTATAAAGGAAGGTAGATGGGATGAACAATTGGTTACAAATATGTTCACCCCAGAAATGGCTGAGCATATTTTAACCAAAGTAAATCCCCCAATTGGAGAAGGCACTGACAGGCATGTATGGATTATAAAATCTTATGGAGAGTTTGAAGACTGCTTGGCAATACATTAGGTTTAAAGGTCAAGTGAGTAACATTTACAGGAGTATTTAGATTAAGGGGTTGACTTTTAAAATATGTTTAGTTATGTTGAAGTTATGGAGAAGCAAAATACCAGTGGATGATTATGCTAGAAGATGGGGATTACTGATACGCCCAAATTATCACTCTCATTAGAAAGTCTAAGCGGTCGCTGTCAAATATAGAACCCAACTGGGTTGGGTGTCAAATCCCACAGGGAATACTATGATCACCAAGTACTGCGATTATTATTAGACTGTTGGTCGAAGGTTCCAAGATAAGGGGGGTTTGGTTTAAGTGTGCACAATAATATTATAAGTGTAACGATGAGATGATATGTGTAATTATATTTGATCACAGAGAATGATAAGTTAGGGTTATGTCCACCTTGTAGCTTCTACTTCTCTATTAACTATGGATAATACGGATTTTATACATGCATGCACTTATAGAGAGATGTATTCTAATTCTAAATCCAAGTGTTTTTCAACCATCAAGGATTTATTCACCTTAGTTCTCTCGAATCCAAAGTGTATGACAAATTGTACGAACTCCAAGACGTTAATCCTGCTAGGGCATTAACGTGTAAAATAGAGGTTGGAAACATTATTTTCTCATCACCCTCTCTTTTCCAAACAGTAACTTTTCTATCGAACAAGTTATTGCTATAATGGCGCATTCCCTATGTTTGCAACCATGAGAATTCAATAAAAATGAAGAGAGTAATGATATAAGTGGATTAACACATCATAAATTCAAAAACCCATAGCAATAGAGAGTATACTACAAGGTTTCCATAACCCTAACAAATAAGCTTAGCTACTCATGAATAAAACAGAAATCAAACTAGAAATATTCATCATACCAAAACTTAGAACGATCTTGGTGATGAAGGTGACTAGCGAAATTAAGAGAGAAACACGTTTCTCTCTCTTTGTCCTCAAGCTAAGCCGATATTTCCTTGTTTTCAAAATAATACAGAATCTGAATAATGTGAATAATCAACTAAAAATTCAGCAATCATGCTTTTAATAACATCCTTATCTAATAAATTGCTACTGCATCTTTAACTATTTAAAAATGTTGAGTTTGCCCGGAAAAAAGTTCCCATGCGTCACATTCAGTCCAAGAGCTGCTTTTCTTTTTATGTAAAGTTTTCCTTTGCTGTCCACAGGTCCCCAAAGTGCTGAAATCTTCCTCATTAGTACCTGAAAAGCATGCTAATCAGATAGGTCAGCTCACTTAACTAAAAATAGACTAAAAGTGCAGGAATTATGTATTTTATCCTCAAAACTTAGCTAAAACATGGGTAGGTTATGGTGCTTAGACGTATAAATACACCCAACATCACCACCCCACACTTAAAGATTTGTTTTTCCTCGAACAAAATAGTACATCCATGCGAATACCTAACTAAACTTCACAAGAGCAACACAAAATTTTCAACAAGACATACATGACAATTATTAACAAAGAGTAGATTTCTTGATCATTACTAGAAACAACTCACCCTCCAACATAGACTCATTAAGTTGGTTAATTCGTATACACAAGTTAAGCAAAAAAATCATATAAAACTACCCAACAATCATCAACCATGTGCGCTCACACAAAATGTTACCCATAATCACTCATAGTTTTGCATTTTTCTGAAATATGGGTATAAGAACTTGCTTGCTCTCACTCTCACAAAGAATTCTTAGATTACAATTGATGACCATATGCTTGCCCTTAGTGTAATGCTCCACTAATATCAGAATGCTAAGGTTAGGATCAAATAGGTCTTTACAACCCGTAAAGACCTATTTGATCCTAACCTTAGCATTCTGA
>NC_061119.1:146268409-146279045 GCF_002878395.1 Capsicum annuum
TGGGTATAAGAACTTGCTTGCTCTCACTCTCACAAAGAATTCTTAGATTACAATTGATGACCATATGCTTGCCCTTAGTGTAATGCTCCACTAATATCAGAATGCTAAGGTTAGGATCAAATAGGTCTTTACGGGTTGTAAAGTAGGCTAAAGGGACGGGTAGGACTATTTTGGCCAGAAATGGTGACTATGCTCCCTAAGCGCTTTAATACACTACCTTATGCCATTTACACTAATTTTTAACAACCACTCTACCTTCCTTTCATCTACCAACCCCCTTTCACCTATTTTGTTACTCAATCAAAAATACGATGATGGGAATATACAACTCTTTTTTTTATTATTATATATATATATATTTTTTATTTATTTTTTATTTTTTTTAGCATCCCTATGATAGCCACCCTCAATCACAGTATTTTCATGTACCAATAACTAACTTTGGGGCATCACTTTCACCATTTTCCTCTTATTTTGCCACACTCTTTACTCAACTGGATTCTACAATTTAAAGCGCTTAGGAGCTTTTTTGGATCAAATTATGGTCTTTTCAAATAAATGGATTAGGCTACATATGGGGTTGCCAAACAAAATAGCTAAAGGCTCAAAGGGTGTTCACTAGGACAATGTACAAAGGTAGGTAAAAAGAAGATAAACAAAAAATCAGGGCTGCCAAAGAAATGCCTAAATCATCTCCTAAACTCACAATCTTTATTTCGCTTCACACACATACTAGGCAAGTTCTAACATCAGCCGCAACAAAGAATATACAATAACCTTACACACACATTGCACATGGTCAACTTAATTAGGAGCATTATAGATTCTTGACCCAACAGATAAATGAATTAAACCACACACAATTATCACAGAGAGTCACAACTTAGAGCCTAAATATTTCAATAGTAGTGATTCAGCACAAACTCATGTTATAATGCCATGCCGTCTATAAGAACAATTTCATGCAAAATCTGACTAATTACAACCAACTAACTACGACTAAATCAAAAATACTATAGAATAAATGTGGGCAAGCAGTACGCAGTGCAACACCCCACACTAAGAAAGAACACACTGCCTTCAGTGTAAATAAATAAGCAAAAACCTGGTTAGTCAGAATCCTCCTCTATATTCGGGGTCATACCCCCTGCGTCAGAATCATCATCAGAGTCTTCATCATCAGAGTTGTCCTCCACATCAAAGTCTAGCAGCTGGTGATCATCGTCTGTCGACACATTATCATCTAGAGGTTCTTCAAAATTTACCCCCACTCCACACATGGCCCGAGTATGCTCATTAAGCGGGTAGTCATAGTCCAACTGCCGAAGCTCTGCATCAGTCGGTACACGACCCCCATTCATCATAGTGAACCTAGTCATGCCATACAGATGGCGAAAAAAACTCTCATCTCGAGCATGTCTCTCAGTAGTGGTAAGGTTGATGTCTTGACCAGTTTCTGGATCTTTGATTTTTGTGAGATCTACCTTCTTCGGATTATGTGGCAACTTATGGTCTGCTGGCTCCTCCTCAATGTGCTCTTTTCTTAAAATTGCAGTCAACAAGTTATCAAAGCTGAAATAAGACCTTTTGTGCACCCTTGCTTTTCGCATCGACGTTCGTATAACTGCACCAATGTTGATGGGAACATTCGTCATTAGAGCATATACCAAGCAGACTCAATCACGCGTGACCTTAGTGTATTGTGTCCCAGGAATCAAGCAAGAATTGACTATTCTTAACTATATGAGAGCTTCTCTATTCAAACAAGCTTATGGGTAAGTATTGTGACGACCAGTATCTTTGTGATGAGTCCACCGGGTCATGGACCTTGATCCACACAACGTATTTCTGATGGCTCTGTAGGGAGGTCTGTTGTAGAGCTCCTTGAGTGGTGATTGATCCACACTTGGAGTACCCAGGAAAGAGCTGAAGAAATCAGAGTTTAATTGCAAGACTTGCTCCCAAATCTTTACTTCATTTCCCGTAGTCCTTGGGGACCAGTTGGCATAAAACTCTCAAGTCAAATCAAGATTACATTCGCCCATGTCTCGGAAGATAAAGTCAAGATTTAGTTCCATAATCTTTTCCAAAATGCAAGGGCAGTTCTTTGCTAAACTTTCCTTCTGCATCAACTCCATATGGACATATTTCTTCACTTTATTGTTTCTATACCATTCCTTTCCTTCCTCCTCCAGAACCCACTTAATCCCAAAAGTGTGTCGAGGTACTTGAAGAGAGGAGAAATCAGCCTAGTCCTTTCTTGACCTTTTTTGACCTTTTTGTGAGGTGGATGCTTTGTCCTTTCCCTATCATCCTTTCGGAAAGATTTTTTCTAAGAAAGCTTCTTTCAGTTGCCTCCAATTAGTGATAGAGTCAGGAGTTAGCTTGTTTAACTATAAAGTTGCCTTTCCAGATAGAGACAATGGAAATAAGCGTAGCCGGATTGCATTCTGTCCAACCCCTGGATTGTCAAATGATTTGCAGATTGATATAAAATTAATCAGATACATATTCGGATCGTCGCCTGTAAGTCCACCAAATAACCCTTTGAGTTGCAATAGCTGGATCATGGTGCTAGTGATATTGAACTTGGCTCCGGGTGCCAAGGGCGGAGGAATAATAGCCCCTGTGGCACCAACCCCATCCAAGTCATCATCATTATCATCAAAATCAACTTGCATAGCTCGGCGTTCGGGTCTCATTCTAGCTTGACGATCTCTGTTGACATTCCTGTTCACTGGTGCAGCCACATCATCTGCATGCCTTGGGTTTAATAACTCATCATCACCCAGGTCCTCATCATCAAGATTTGGTACCCGACCTGGGTTATCAATATTCTGTTGATTTACTTGCGCAGCTGCCAATACAGTAAATCTAGCCTGCTCCTGTTGAGTACCTATCCTTTCAAGGTCTCGTTGCGCATCCATTCTGCCTATGAGATATGGTTCAGGATTTATAGGTAATAATGGCTGACCAGAGCTTTATGTATTTGGCATGCACTCCACTAAACCTGAACAAAACAAAAACAACAAACAAAAAGTAAAATTTGAGAATCTTTGACCAAAGGGTCTATTAACTATCACAAACTTAGTTGACAACCGTATTCCCCGGTAACGGCGCCAAAATTTGATACACCCAAATTACAACTCTCATAAGAAAGTGTAAGCGGTCGCTGTCAAATATAGAACCCTACTGGGTTGGGTGTCGAATCCCACAGGGAATACTATGATCACTAAGTACTGCGATTATTATTAGACTGTTGGTCTAAGGTTCCAAGATAAGGGGGGTTTGGTTTAAGTGTGCACAATAATATTATCAGTGTAATGATGAGATGATATGTGTAATTATATTTGATCACAGAGAATGACAAGTTAGGGTTATGTCCACCTTGTAGCTTCTACTTCTCTATTAACTATGGATAATACGGATTTTATACATGCATGCACTTATAGAGAGACGTATTCTAATTCTAAATCCAAGTGTTTTTCAACCATCAAGGATTTATTCACCTTAGTTCTCTCGAATCCAAAGTGTACAACAAATTGTACGAACTCTCCAAGACGTTAATCCTGCTAGGTCATTAACGTGTAAAATAGAGGTTGGAAACCCTATTTTCTCGTCACACTCTCTTTTCCAAATAGTAACTTTTCTATCAAACAAGTTATTGCTATAATGGCGCATTCCCTATGTTTGCAACCATGAGAATTCAATAAAAATGAAGAGAGTAATGATATAAGTGGATTAACACATCATAAATTCAAAAACCCATAGCAATAGAGAGTATACTACAAGGTTTCCATAACCCTAACAAATAAGCTTAGCTACTCATGAATAAAACAAAAATCAAACTAGAAATATTCGTCATACCAAAACTTAGAACGATCTTGGTGATGAAGGTGACTAGCGAAATTAAGAGAGAAACACGTTTCTCTCTCTCTGTCCTCAAGCTAAGCCGATTTTTTCTTGTTTTCAAAATAATACAGAATTTGAATAATGTGAATCATCAACTAAAAATTCAGCAATCATGCTTTTAATAACATCCTTCTCTAATAAATTGCTACTGCATCCTTAACTATTTAAAAATGTTGAGTTTGCCCGGGAAAAAGTTCCCATGCGTCACATTCAGTCCAAGAGCTGCTTTCCTTTTTATGTAAAGTTTTCCTTTGCTGTCCACAGGTCCCTAAAGTACTGAAATCTTCCTCATTAGTACCTGAAAAGCATGCTAATCACATAGGTCAGCTCACTTAACTAAAAATAGACTAAAAGTGCAGGAATTATGTATTTTATCCTCAAAACTTAGCTAAAACATGGGTAGGTATCAATTACATAGTCCATCTAAATATCAGTGTTGTGAGGATCCTGCAATGGAGACAATTGCACATGTCTTCAGAAAATTATATTATGCTGACAGGACTTGGTCCTACTTTTCTTTTTTTACAGGTATTGCTATGCAGGATTTGACTCTAAGGGGTACTATTCTTAAATGGTATCCTAGGATGGTTAGCTGGGTGGTGCTAGCATATAACTTAGGATAAGGATTAAAATAATGCCATTTCAAAATCAATCCAAATTCAATGAAAATGTTCACATACATGCTAATATACATATATACATAGTGCTGGGATAGGGAACAAGGTTTAAGCATGAACTTCAAAACCATTAACCTAGATTGTGTTGCTTTAATCGTCCTAAAAGCACCCACAGACTATATGGGTCTGGATCCCCCACTGGAAGGTCTCGAATGCGTGTTAGTCATACGAACTAGAGAAATACCCAGAAGAGCTAGAGCTACAGAGGCTCCAACAATTCCAAAAATATCGATATTAAGTATGAACTATGCACAAGGCCACCAAGGTCCCCACACCGACAAATGTGGTTTCCAGTATCGGTCCCTTTGGGACCTCCACCTTTTACGGCAAGCTACACAACCCACTTTAAGCCCAAATTAAAATAATTTTCATATTCCCATCCATTGACCAATGGGTCTTTTAAGTAGGCATTTACCATTGGTATCATCATATTAAATATCCTACTTGCAAGCCAATTCCATTATTCATTTCTAAAACCCTTTAGCCTAAATGACTCTAAAGTTTTTCATTAAAACCAATACATGCCAACCGAGGCTGTTCATAAACCGTTTTAAGTTTCATTAACCTTTTATGCTATGTAAGGTTCCAAAAGTGACTTCAATTATGCAAGCATCCATGTTTGAAAAACCAATTACACAAGTTGAGTTTGGGGTAAAGCCAATTCCAAACCATTTAAACCATAATGTTGGAAAACCTATGTTCCCCTTTCCAATTCCCATGTCCATGTATATATTCAGCTCAAAACCATAAGATAATTCATAGATAACCAATTGAAAACCATGAGAAATGCATTTAAAAATTACCATCCAAAAACCCTCAACCTTTTATTTAAAATCAAACATTAAAACCATGGAAATATCGAGACATTTTATGCCATAATGAAAATACAAGATTAGGGAGAGATACATGCCTGAGATATCAAGAGTTATGGAGAAAAAACCAATCTTAGAGACCTAGATGATCAACCTTGAGAAACCCTAATTGTTCTTGACTTGGGGAATTTTAGAGAATGGGGAGTAGTTTATGATGGAGTAATGAAGTATTATGAGGTCCCTAAGAGTATTTGAGGTCCTAGGTTTAATTGGTGAAACCAAAGTACCCTTATATAAAATGCAAAAAAGTACCGCCAGTGACTGCAAGTCACTTTATGACTTATGAGGACATGTTACGAGTCATCACCACAACTTGTGGTTTGGATAGTAACTCAGGGAAACTTTAATGGTTTGGTCACGAGTCACATCCCATGACTCATGACCAAACCTTATGACTTGTGGAGTCTTATTCGTTACCAAGACAGCAACCTTAGGCCATCTCACTGGTTTGGTAACGAGGCCTACCCTACTATTCATGACCTTACCTTACGGCTCATTTGGTACCAATCATGATCAGGACAAAAACTTAGGGAACCAACACTAGTTTGGCTGAGGAAGGCACTATACGATTAGTATAGAGTCTTCACGACTCATTACCAAAGTCATACCCTGGGCAGTGAGCTCAAAGCTAAAAATTTGTGAGGAAAAAAATCTAGGGTGATGTATTATTCCCCCTTAAGGATCATTCATCCTTGAATAAGGAGTTAAGGCATCCATTAGCATGATTATAAAACAAACATGCAACCATAATTCCTTTAAAAAAGTAAAAGAACAAAACAAGTAGAAAAATACATACCTTAAGCACGATTATTCAACCCGGGGAACAAGAATGGATATTTGGACTTCATGTCCTCTTCAGCCTCCCAAGTACCTCCTTCTACCTTTTGGTCCTCCATAGAACCTTCACTAAAGCCACTTCATTATTCCTAAAAAGACAAACTTTTCTATCCAAAATCTCCACCTGGACTTCCTCATAAGATAAAAAAATTTGGATTATTGACACTCTCAATAGGTATTTCTGAGAAAATAAAGAGAGGGTTCTATATTGAACACAAGTTGATGATAGTTTTCATTTATGAGATGCCTGAGTTTGATTCCTTACTTAAAAATTACCATTTTGAGTGAATGACAAGAGCCTCATTGAGATATATCCCCTTGTTTGGGAATTCTATGCTGCATATGAGATAGAGTTGAGGCAGATATATCCGCAAGGTTTATGTGAAAGGGAGGTAATCTACTGCGCTCCCTCATGATTTGGGGTATTTGGGTGAATATTTCTTACAAACTATTTCCAAATTTTTAGATGGAGCAGATTTTAAGATTCCCACTAATACTTCCAAGACTGATCACCACATTGAGGAAATAAAAAAAATAAAGACTAAGTAGATAGGTATCGGTTACAAAAATATGTAATTATAGTAGTTTGCGGGTGGCATTTCTACTGCACACGAGGATGTGCTATAGGTTGTGTGTCAATCCATATAAATTACCAAGGCCAATTTGAGTTTTGATGTGAAGGCTTGGTGGACATTAGTTTGACATTGGTTGAGCCCAACATGGGAGATAATATTTTGAGCCCTGACCGAGTTTCTTTGGTAGCTGGTATCACAGAGGGCTATGGGTTTGACATATCTAATATCATTGTGAGGGAGATTTGTGATAGAGATATTAGTACAGACACCAACCTGGCCTTCCTATGCTTACAGATGTAGATATCACTGGATAAATGGGTGTCTATGCTCACGGATATTGATCATTTTGTGATGGTCCACCGGACCACTGACTTGGGTTTGATTCGGGACCAAGCCAACCCTATTTCAAAGGCAAAAGTGGGTGCATCACTTTTACAAGTAGTGTTTCAGTTCAACATGCACATAAATATTGATAGGGTTTTGTGGACCTCGAAGACACTCTAGTTGAGACTGCATAGTCTGAGCTACAGGCTTTCACTAATCCAGTAGGGTCCACTGTTCTAGGACCTCCAGGCCTCAACTCTTCTCTTGATATCATCCATTTCACGTCCACCTTCAGGTAGCTATGTTTTGGTCTCACAGGAGTTTTTGACTGGTGTGATAAAGTGTTTAGGAATCCTAGAGTGAAAGGTGACAAATATTAAGAAGGGCATGTAACCTTGGGTAAAAAAAAAGATTCAGAGTGAGATGCAGGGAATATAAAACTAGTTTGATAGTTTTGAATGGTAAATTAATCAATAGCTTCTGGGAGTTTAAGAACCAAATCTGGTAGGCTTTCATAAAGAGTTAGTCGCGTTACAGGCTTCTATAGAGAAAATGGTCTCAAGGATGGACCTAATAGACCAGTAGAGGATGGGTTTGATATTTGGGAAATGAAAGGTAAGAAAAAAGGAGTTGAAGGAAAAGATGGTGAACGGGTGAGTAAGAGAAGTAAAAGAAGGTGAAATAGAGATGAGATGTAGGAAACTCGGCCAGCTAGCCAATAGGAATAACAAAACCACTTAACTGAGGTTGTGAGATCATAGCACGAGTTGGTTACTCTTGAATGGGTGAGATGATAAATGCAGCTGTAGAAAATGTGCTTGGGAGCACAGTTTTTCCTCTCTATAACTCACTACTATTAAGTGCATTAGTCATGAAACACCCCAGATTTTAGCCTTTGAAAATTCTTGAGTTTTGGGCTCACTGCCTTGGTCATGACTTGTGGTGACGAGTCTTGAGATGTGGTTATGGGTCATAGGACCCTGGTCATAACCAAATTAGAAACTTAGTGGCAAAGTTCTGCTCTAAGTACAAGTGCTCACTATGAGCTATAAGGATATGTCACGAGTCATAGGTTCAAATCATAGGGTATCAGTGTTCAATTCATTTGGGTTCTGTATTGCTCACGACTATACCTTACGAGTCATAAAATCTCATTAAGAGTAGGTTGGTGGATTCATAGGGAAGGAAGTGTATGGGGGTCCTAGTTATTGTCCTAGTTATGACTTATGGTCATGAGTCATAAGGTGTGGGTACGGGTCAAGGGGTTTACTCATAACCAAAGGCAAGTTTTGCCAGCTTTTAATTTGAGGGCACTTTAGATATTTCCCTATTTAAACCCTCAGACCCTATGATTTAAAGACTTTCTTGGGACTTTATTATCACATCATTCCCAATAAAACACTTCTATATTTTCTCTCAAACTCTCTGTTCAAGTTAAGGCTAGGGTTCCAAGAAGTTGATCAATTAGAGCTCTCAAGGGTGGTTTCTCTCCATAAATCTTACTATTTTAGGCATGTTACGCTTCACTTATTGTTAATTTTGTAAAATCATGTGATTTAAAGTATTTTTCATGTGATTATTGTGATGGTTATGAAACAAGGGTTGGGGTTTTAAATGTTATAAATTGAACAATGTTTCTCATAGTTTATATATATGATTTTTATGCTTTTAATATGGTTTTGAACTTTTGGTTGCATGGGTATGGTGAATGAACTAGTGAATTGTGACTTTCCCAAACTTGTGAATTTTGAAGTAGTTATGACCCCAACTCCATAATGCAAAATTGGTTTTGACTATGAGAAATGTGGGAATTTGTAAAATTGAACTACTCTTGAACTATTGCATGATAAATAGAAGTATTTGAAATACAATAGTATGATTTAATAAACAAAGGCAGTAGGTGTTCCCCAATGTCTATTAATGAATTGAGTTGTTCTCTCCAAGTTAATGGAAGTTATTTTGGCATAATGTGTTACCTTGCAAGTGTAGTTGGTATGACAATACAACCAATGTATGCCTAGATATGTATTGTGGTTCATTGAATGAGAATGTATGAAAACTATTTTAATTGGCTCTAATAAGGGTTCTGTAGCTGAGTCATGAAAGTGGAGGTTCGAGTGACCAATACAAGAAATCGTATTTTTTGATATGGGAGTCAAAGTGACCAGGGAGGTTTGAATCCCCCGTAAATTATTATATAATTGGGTGGTTAAGTTACCTTGGTATATGTTGGGAGTTCTGAGTTGCGCATGTGCATATATATGAGATTATTCTTCATTTTTTGAGGCTACACGCATTGCGGCCCAACCAGGGGGTGAGAACTGGGGCCTATATAGCCCTGTGTACTATTATATGACGGTTGAGATACACAATCTAGGCTAAAGTTTTGAGAAACATGTTAAGCCTTGTTCCCAATCCTAGCAGGTGATATATATATATATATTTATGTACATGCTTTGATTATGTGTGGTGTTTTTTGAATGATTTTAAATGGATGATCATTTCATTATGTTATCCTTATCCCCAAGTTACATGCTAGCGTTCACCTTGCTAATCATCTTTGGATGCTATATCCCCACATGATGCAGGAATTGGTCATACTTTCATTCCTCCTACTTAGTGACTTGGATTTGGGATCAGCTAGCGAGTCAGATTAAAGTGCTGAGATTTCATTTTTCAGAAGACCCCATTTAATGTTTATGGGTTTCTTTACATTTTGACTATTCATTTGGTTTTGGTTTTGGCTATGGTCGGGGGCATGTCTCGACTGGTTATTCTTTGGTTTTGATTAGTGTCTTTGTCGGATACTGTTGGCATGGGTGATATCAATATTGGTATCAGTATTGGTATTTGGTATTGGGATTGACACTGGTATCAGTTGGTTTTGGTTATTGACTTATTTTAATGTCTTTAAGTTGATATTCTCTTATTTTTTTATAGTCAAAATTCAACCAACCTTGGGGTATGGTGTGTTTCGTTTGTCTAGGTGCAGGGATGATCATTGGTCCACATGGAACTTGAGATACCTGTCATGGCCAGGACCTGGTTTGGGTCGTCATAGGTCACTGTCGATGCCAACATTGATTTGAGTGCATCGGATACCATTGGGCCACTGTTGATGAAAGTGGGTCCAGTTTGAGGCCCTTCCTATGGAGACACCATGATTCGATTCCTAGGGCTCCCAGATATGTCTCCACTCCCTTTTTTATGATATTGTAGTTATGCACTAGCTACAACACATCATTTTTAGTTAGGGATGGGGGTGTACCACATCTGAGGGTTTTTGTTGCCATGTTTCTTTTCTCATCAGCTACTTTATCTTAGTTGGAATAGACATGTTTAGGTAGTGTTTGTGTTTTTTTATTTTATGTGTTGTTTATGTTTAATTAGAATAAAAATAAGGAACCTAAGTGCAGTTAACATGTTTTATTTTCTTTTT
>NC_061119.1:146282045-146370455 GCF_002878395.1 Capsicum annuum
CCGAATAACCAATAAAGGAGAAAAAAAGAGAATAAAAGAAGTATGATTTAGAAGTTGAACCAATAATTAAAGTGTAGTGTCAAGGAGAGCGAGTCACTATATCCTAAATTTACCATACCTACCAGCAAGTCTACAATACAAGCCTAGAAAAGTCCCATAGTGATCCTATTCCAACTGCTTTAAAAAACTATGGTATAGAAAATGAGGGAAAGCTTATGGTATTTTATACACATTGATGGAACTTCTTTTGAGAGCATGAGAGTCTTGATATCATCGATATCATCCTACATTAACATTCATTATTACGCTCTGAGAGTTGGGACTTTTTTTGTTGTGAGGGTACATAGGTTGTATTGTTAACTACTTATCTGTTCGGGTAGTGTAAATTGCATATCTGCTAGGTTGTTTGTTTCTAATGTAATGCCATCACTTGATTCCTTTGTGTCATACTATTGTGCTCCATGGATCAGCATAATGGTTTTGAAAAGTTGGAAAAAGAGGGGGTAAGTACTGTTAGCCAAACTGAGTTCGCTGTCATAGGTGCCTTAAGTTTCTTTTAGTTAAGCATTGTGTGTTCTTTGTTATGTATTAGTTTCTTGAGGACAGGCAAATATTCCAAGTTGAGAGTGTTGATGTGCCATGGTCACATGGCACTTCGATGCTTAAAAGAATGAAATTATGCAAATACTTAGGTCTTTTTATTAGATTTGATATATTTTTGTGTTTGTTTTGCAGGAAAAAAGGTCAGAAGTAAGTAGAATGGGACAAGAAAAAAAAAACACCAAAATAATAGTCTTTTGCTTTGACAATAAGTCATTGGGTGATACTACGATTCTTCATCCAAGTCGTTACCTGACCTAATGAATGCTTATCAGAAAAATAATAAAGTACACACTGACTACGACTCGTAGGGTCCGATACAAGTCATAGTGAGAGGAGTTCTGAGCAAAGAGGAATAAAAGTCCTTAAGGTGCAATTTTTATAGCAGTGGAAACAAAATCTGTGACGAGTCATAGGGTCAGGCTATGACCGGTAGTGACCCTTATTCTAAGCATATGAATTTAAAGATCGGAAGATTAAATATCTAGCTAAAGATCCTACGAGTCAGGTAATGACTCATCTAGTGACTTGATAGGTCGTCACTAGCCACTTGGAGTCTGGGAGACAGAGCTGACAATGGGTTGTCGTTAGTCCAGATGACTCGTTGTCTGAGGCGTTTCCACTGCCAACCTTTGTTAGCCTATTTTGTTTAGGAAACTATGATGTAACTTTAAATACCGTTTTGATGTTATATTATTAGTTTACACACTTTACATACTTATTACATTATTTTAAGTTCTGAGATACACTTTTTATCTTGCAATTCCCTCTTGTTTTTTCGGGTTTGAAATAAAGTTGAGATTTCGGTTTTCGTTCTTAATTTTTTGTGAGATCATTCATGTTCTTTCAATTATGAATTATAAGTGTGTTCTTACAATCATGAGTAGTTAAAACCCATAATTAGGTTTTTGGGAACCATGATGGATTAACAAAGTAGAGAAAGTGCAAAGTGATTCTTGATTGGGGTTCCTGCATATATTGTGGTTTTCCTTGCTTTGATTGATTTCTTAACGTTTTCAAATTTAGGAACCTGCCTATATTCGATACTAACTTGAGACAGAGGTTGAGATTAGGAAAATAAGATCCCAATAGTAATTTGAATCTACCAACATTCATCTAATTAACTTGAGACCGAGAGAAGATATAGTTAATCTGGGATCCAGGACAAGGGTTAGTAATGCAACACTCTAAGATCGAGAGGATATGAGTGAAATACACCAAAACCAAGGTCAAAAGACGGTTAGGTAATACCTAACTTGTTAGATTTTTCATGCAAGGTACCAAGATAGTTGGACAAGCATGATAAATTTGTAGAGTTAAGAAGTCAGGGGGAATACAATCCTAGTGATAACAACCATATTGGCTAAAAATTGTTAATATTACTAATGTTCTTACAAAAAGAACCCCATTTACTTTCTGCACTTTTCAGCTACATAAACAATCTTCTGGTTGGTTTTCGTCCTATTTCGTATGGTTTCGACCCCAACCTTGTTGGATTCTATATTTGACAAAGTATTGTGTTTACTTTTTAGGAGGTGAAATTTGGGCGACATCAATTGTGTGAGAGAATTTAATTGTTTCAAGGATCAACTAGTATTGGCTCCTATCACTATGGCCTCGAGTTGGGCACTTCTTTTTGAGTTGATGTGCAATATAAGTGGTTTGGCATTGGGTGCAGTTTAGGCAAAAAGAAAGAAAAGATATTTCATCCTATCTACTATGCTAGAAAGTCATTGAGTGATGCATAATTAAATACTATGGTTACAAAGAAAGAATTTCTTGTCTTAGTCTATGCTTTTGAAAAATTATAGGCCTATTTATTGGGTTTAAAGGTTGTTGTGTGTATAAACCATGTGGCTCTTTGGTATTCGATGGCTAAGAAGGAAGACAAACTTCAGTTGATTAGGTGGATTTTGATCCTTCAATAATTTTATACATCACGAGAGAAGAGTTTGAGCGTACTAGTAATAACATCAGGAAATGACTCAGAATCCTGGTGAGTGGCAAGAGCATACAGTCAGTTTCGAGCAGTGTCGGAGCGAGAAACAAAAGTAGCACATTTTTGTGCAGTAGCTGATGAAGTAGCAAAAGGAGTCTTATTTTCCCTAGAAGCAACCTTAGAAGGGAAATACCTCGGCATATGACCACTCTTAACATATTTAAAACACTTGTTCTTTCGTACTTCACAAACACCACAGTGCACCTGACCACAGAATCTACAAGGAGGATACGATGAAGCTGACTAAGCCCCACTAGCCTGAGGCTGGTCTCTTGGTTCTCTAAATCCACTATTATACTGAGAGTGGACATCACCCGATGGCTTTGGGTAAGTAGCACTATCCGTAGAGTAGGAACTAGAATTGCCCCACTTCTTCTTAGACCATTTCCCACTATCTCTACCACTTTGCTGTTGGCCTCCACCCTGATCTGAATAGCGAAACATCTTACTCTGCCTTTCAGTTATCTCTTCTTACTTCTTCTTTTCTTCTTCCACTTATTGCATATATACCACAGATTTAGAGATGTCCATATCCTTGTTCAACAAGGCGGCCTTGCTCTCCAAGATCAACTCATCGGGCAACTCCGAGGTAAACATCCCCATTCTATACCTCATGCTAGACACCAATTCAGGAGTATAACGTAACAACTGATGAAACTTCAAGGCATACTCCTTTACTAACATC
Source organism: Capsicum annuum (assembly GCF_002878395.1). Lineage (NCBI taxonomy): Eukaryota > Viridiplantae > Streptophyta > Magnoliopsida > Solanales > Solanaceae > Capsicum > Capsicum annuum. The sequence goes on from NC_061119.1 coordinate 146,285,330, forward strand.
CTACCTTGCCTCAAATTCACAAACTCCTCAACCCTCACCTACCTCAAATCTCGAGGAAAAAATAATCAAGAAAAGCACTAGAGATCTCACAAAGCTGCCTCAGCATTATCACCCCTAAGCTGCTCCCACTTTTCATACCATTGGTATGCTATGTCCTTTAACTGAAAGACGATGAACTCTACACCCTCACATTAGTAGCATGGATCACACAAAACATCTTTTTCATCTCATCAATAAAGTTTTGAGGATCCTCCTCAACGTTAGAACTAGTAAAAGTAGGAGAACTCAACCTTATAAATTGGACAACCCTAGTGACCTCAAATGATGGAACAACAGAAGCAACATGCTTAGTCTGAAGGCCACAAACTGAGTAAGCAAATAAATCGACGGGCGAAACTCAGTATTAGACATACCAACATGGGGTGACTGAGGAGGGCTAGGGGGAATCGGTGGAGTTCCATTAGGGCAATCAAAAGAAAGGACCTTAGATCGGGTCTGAACTCCTAGAGTTGGACGAGCTTTGTCCACATTGTCCTCAGATGGTACAAAAGGGTTTCTACGAGCATTAGATCATCTAGGAGGCATGATCTGAAAAGCAAACATATGGGAATTAGAGGAGATTCAAGACCTTAGACTCTATAGCTCAAAAATAGAACAACAAGAAATGGAAGCATTCCTAAATGCCTCATAGCCTTTCCCTTATAAGTGTGGTGTGCTACACACTCATAAACGAGACCCTACTTGACACGGCTTTGTTGGATGCATAATGACACTAAACCTAGGCTCTAATACCATTTTCTTCATAACTTGAACCAAGGACTGGCCATGACGGATATCTCAAGTCCCACATGAAACGGAGATCACCCCCTGCACCTAACCAAACTAAACACAACATCTCCCAATGTAGGATGAATTTTGAACATATAACAAGATATCATGTAAATAACTTAATGAAATTCAAAATATGTCTATAGCTGATGATCGACTAAACAATAGAACAGCATAACCCAATATCCACAGCAATCCGAACAACGGCTTCTAACCAAAGAACCAAAACTAGTGTTGGTCAGGACATGTCCCCGACTGACAGATGATAATGAGAATGAAAATAATAATGTTAATGATAATAAAAGTAACTATCAACTCAAATATAAGAATGAGAGCTGGTGAAATGCCTAATCCTTCTGGGGGATGGAAGCTCATCACTTCACCACAACACAACAAATCGGCGAACTGAGCATACTGACCTAGCTCTCTGCAAGAAAAGTAGAAGCAGCTTCAGTGCCTGCATTACATGGGAATACAACATCCTAAGACGGTTAGTGGGGTGAATACTAGCATGTTACTCAAGGATAGGGATAACATAATGCCATGATAAACAGTTCAAAATTATTCAAAACCAATGCACATACTAAAATACATATATATACATATATATCACATGCCGGGATAGGGAACAAGGCTTAACATGCTATTTAAATCTTTATCTTGGATTGTGTATCTCAGCCATCATAACATATGAGGCACTCATGGGCTATATAGGACCAGCTCTCCCCTAGTTGGTAGTTCCCCAATGCGTGTGGCCGCATGAACCAGAGGGTATACATATGCACTATGGGGGACTTGAATCTCCAGGTATATTAAGGTGACACAAGCACAAAATCATGCAATAAGATGTGGATGACTCAAACCTCCCAGCATATTAAGGTGACACGAGCACCAAATTATGTAATAAGATATGGGGGACTCGAACCTCCTAATCAATTGATAATAATAAGGGGGACTTGAACCACCCAATCATATAGACCCTCACACTGGCAACCACAATTTCTAGTATCAGCCCTTCAAGACCTCCACTTTTACAACTTATCTACACAACCATCATTAAAGTCCAATTAAAACAAGTATCACACATTCCCATTCATTGAACCAGATTACATATTAAGACATACATTGTTGGTATCACCATTCCAACTATACTTGCAAGGTAACATCATCATGCCAAACAAATTGTCATCACTTGGGGGAATTCACAACCCCTTTGGTTAAATTCTACATTATTTTGGGGAATTACACAAGTCCATAAGGTTCATTCAAAATCATAATGTAATAGTTCCAGAATTGTTCAATTCCCATATTTCTTATAACTAAAAACCAATGTAATAGTATGTGGTTTGGGTCATGACCACTTCAAAAGTCACAATTTTAGAGAAAATAAAAGTTCCCTAGTTCATTCACCATACCCATGCACCCATAGTTCAAAACCATAATTAAAGCATGAGTAATCATATGTAAACCATGGGAAAAAATTGTTCAATCAATAAGAATTCAAAACCCTCAACCCTTGATTTTAGACCAACATAATTATCTTATGAACAATTCTTTAAAACATATGATTTTTATAAATTAACAATGAGGGAAGAGTAATATGTCTGAAATACCAAGTTTCACGGAAGGAATTAAACCCTTGAGCCCTTAGATGACCTACTTCTTGGAAACCCAAAGTATGACTGCTTGAGAGAATTTTAAGAGAGTTTGGAAGTGTTTGAGTATGTTAAGGATGAAATATAACCCCTTAGAGTGCCTTATTGACGTGTGATTTTAATTGGGCAAGGAGGGAATTGTCCAAAGTGCCCTCAAATTAAAAGCTGAAATTTAGTCGTTAGTGACTACGGGTTACTATACGACTCGTAAGGGTACATTATGACTCATCACAAGGATTCCTAGTCAAGAAAGAATCGCCAAGGTCCCATTCTGGTCTATCTATGATTCATACCAATGACTCGTAACCATACTTAATGACTCATAACCACTTTTTGTACTCAAGATAGCAACAAATTTAGGGTGACACACTTGACACTCTATGATTGGGACATAACAACTCATCATGAGTCTTTACAACTCGTGGCCTCAAGTAAAATAATGAAGAAAATATGTTTGGCCCAAATTTACTGGACACCTTACGACTTGGTCCTTATGACCAGTAAGAAGTCTTAATGACTAGTTGAGAGCTACTCATACTCAAAGCAGAAAACTAAGACACTTGTTCTAAATAAGTTGCGATCGTGTCCCTACGACATGTCGAGACTCTATACGACTCATCAGGGGAGTCGTAGTCAGGATAGAGACGATAAAATTTTTGAAATTTTCAAGGACCAAAACCTGGGGTATTACATACACCTTTTTTCTCTTTTTTGGATTTTTTTTTTTTTTTTGTTTTTTTCAAAATCATTAAATTTCTTGCCAATGATGTTTGAGAAAAATTTTCAAACTTTTGTCAACTCCTACTTGACTCTAAACTCAAAACACTAAGTACTTCACCTAAGAATGTTTCCTTATCATCCATCATGGGTGAAATAACAGTCGGTTCGACAAACAAAATAAACTAAAGTAATGACAAGAAATAAGAGAAAACAAAATTTTCTCCTTGGAAAAGAATCTAGTTTCAAAGAAACCCTTAGAGTTTATTCAAAAAGTATTTAGAAAAAGTGAAAAGAGCAATGCATAAAATTTTTATAGGCATCACCAAAAATACAAGATCAACACAAAGAAAAGCATAATTGGGTATAACAAGTGCATATAAGAAGCTTGACAAGGGCAATATCCAACATAATCACAAATATGCCTGATAAGGACCAAATCCACATCAATGTCATCATAAATAAACAACCCTGTCTAGGGAGAAATCCAAATCAACATCAAATATGAAATAAAGTGTACCATCAATAGAACTAGCCCTAACTATCCTAGCATGCTCACCATTTTAGGATAACTGATTTGCAAGCTCAACCTATTGGGCTTCATTGTCCCCTATAGTATAGTCAATCCTAGCCTCATCACCTATATATGAATATCCAAATAAATTAGCAAGTAGAAGAATTTGGCCTCGTTAAGAGCAAATGAGGGTTGCATGGAGTGAAGATTCGCATATAGGCCATCAAATCGGCTCTCAATAAAGAAACACCATCAAAATCTTCTCTTGCCTCTACTACAGCTAATCTCCACTAGTACTCTACCATCTGGACATGTAGAGGTGTTAAGATCTGCTCAATAGTGGTCTGAATTAAGTGAGGGATGTCGGCTACCAACTAGGTAATAGTACTATTATTTACCTAAGTCATATAAACAACCTTGTAAAACACAATCATGGAGGATTGAGGTGGTTGGGTAGGCATAGAGGGTGTCACGGTGCTCAAAGAAGGTGGTACATGAAGAGTGTTGGCAACCTGAGGATTATCACTAGAAGAATGGGGAGCATCCAAATCAAGTGAAGGAACCCAAGGGATATCCACACCCTCTAAATTAGGTATCTCTCCCACAAAAAGTCCACTGATACCAAAGGTTTCCTCTTAATCCCCATGGGATTATCATCATCTTGGTAATGTGTTATATCATTCATGCCAATGCAAATGATCTTTTGGTCAATCTTTGAGAAAATTGAAACCTTATACTTAAGGCATACCAATGAAATAAGATAAGGAAAGAGCAATAAAGTACCCAGTTGCTTTGACCTTAACTTGATTATTTCTGCAATCAACTCCCTCAGATTACCTATAATATAGTCCATGATGCAACCGAGAATGATATCCTACTCTATAATGATAGTTTGCTCATCCACAAAGAAAGTAGGTAGTTACTAATAAATCCAAGCCAATGTTTATCTTGGATTGAAAGTTCCTGCCTCTTGATTTGTCCGATGTCATTAGCCCATGGAGGGAAACTTTTTACAATCACCCGAGCTAGCCAAGGAAATCACTAACGTCCACTAAGAACTTTCTTCTTGCATTTAAACTTGGAAACCTATTCATAAGCAAAATAAATTTTATTTATTTTTAAGGCGGTACATAGAACTTCAACTCCTCGAATTAGAACACTAGGAAGGCATGGTTGGTCTACTGCCGGTGGTTTGTAATTTTGTTCATTGTGGAAGACAACATAAGAAGCATAGAATTTTCGGACAAGTTTTGGGTAGTAACTTGGTGGATGGGAAGTGGTGTCCATGTTGGTGAAGATATCCCAAACTCTCTCTTTGACTTGTGCAATAAGCTTGAGGAAATATTCTTCAACTCTTTTAATATTAAATACTTTCTCAAGATTGAAACCCCGAGTGTTCACCAAATCATCATATAAATCTCGACACTTTCCCCGACCGAATTTTATAACTTCTTTTCCCAACCCTTTTGTAATCTCAATGGTGCTTTGGACCTCGGGGCCCTTTTAGACTTCTTTTAGTGGCTGGTTCTTTTTCTTTTGAGGTCATGGATTTTGATTTGCATTCATCCATTGCGGTACCTTTCTTTTCACCCCTTGGTAAGTTCTTTCTTGGAGACACACCAAAGAAAATGAAAAAGAACCAAACACAAACGAAAAAGAGCAAAACACATTTTTGGATTTTTCATAAAGTATGAAATAAATAAAAATAAAGAAAACTAGGGTGAAGGCAAGCAAAAATAAAAATTGAAACTCATGGGAACATTATGTAGAAAAATACTATATGGAACATTACATGTCTATACATTCTTCATATTTTTCCAACTTAGCACATGTAACACTCATGATGCTTATTCAAACAAAAATGACCCTATACCCTAGAGAATAGTGTCACCCAATATATCATAGGTAAAGGCATGCATTCTTGTCAACTAGGTTACATAGACCTCACTCATGGATTCTATGTCAAACCATTTTATCAAGAAAAGTCATGGTGCATCATATTGAGCAACAAACATCTTCAACTAAAACTATCGATTGCTATGATTAATAGCCCAGTGAACTCATATCCATGATCAAAAAAATGGGAAAGTGATTCCCTAAGAATGAAGTTACGAACAATCAATAACATTTAAGTTAACAACCTCTCTTTGGTATTTAAGCAAACACATAGTGTGCATAAGTTTTGGTACTCAAGAATTCCCTATTAATCATACAAAGGCATGGTAACCATTACAAATTTTCCATCCCAATATCAACACTTCATCAAAATTAACTCAAATGATCCAAAATATAACCACAAAGTTTCATGGAATATGAACCACCATTGAAATATGAAGAGAAGCTTAAAGAAATTTATACAAGTGAACATGCCTTTTAATTCAATTTTGTAATGAGAACGATGAGAACACAATTTAATATATCCAGAGTTAAATTTTGTTCAAGTAAGAGAGAATTTTAAAATTGAGGTAAAGAATATTTCAATTTTGAAGAGAGAAGAAAAATAATGTTAACGAGGTAAAAATGGGGAATTAAGAGCCAATTATTGTACAAAAATGTTAAGTGGATGAAGAATGGGTCAATTTATGTGTTTTTAAAATGAATTTTTGCTTACTGGGTTGGGTAATCCCAACAAGAACTCTACCCATCATATAAAAGCCTCAAGCTATCCTGCGTGCGCAGGCAACCTTTGTAGGCTGTGCAACAACTAGGCCACCTCTGTGGCTGGACTGAGCATGCATGTGTCGGCCTGTGTGTACAGGATCTTGGCGTATGCCAAGGTAGTGCGTAACTCCATTTAACTTAATTATTGAAGCTACCTGTGTGTCCATATGCAGGTCCTAGCATATGCCATATGTCCGCTAGCAGTTTTTATCACCTTGGGGCATGGTTTTGTGCATCCATACCTAGTTTCATGCAACCCAACTTAGTAGATCACTTGAAAACAACAAAAATAAGCTACAATTATTACTTTAAAAACTATAAAACATCAAGAATTAACCTTGGGTTGCCTCCCATAAAGCTCCTTAGTGATCATCGTGGCACGACATTGTTTTTAATAATTTGGCATCTTTGAAGCGAAACGACTCAACCTTAGTCTCTATAGGTCCACCCATATGGTAATGCTTTAACCTTTTCCCATTTACAACGAACCTCCACTTTCCATGTACCTCTAATTTTATCACCCCAGATGGATAGACATTTGAGACCACAAATAGGCTCGACCACTTAGATTTTAGCTTTCTGCAAAGAGTTTCAATCTTAAGTTGACGAGGATCACATGATCACCTACACAAAACTCTCATTTAAATATCTTAGTATCATTTTACCTCTTCATTTTGTCCTTATACAACACAAATCTGTCATATGCCTTGAGTGAAGAATCTTTCAACTGTTGTAGTTGATCTACTATCGATTTGAAGGCATCCCCCCAATTAACATTCAACTTATGCAAGGCCCACAAAGCTTTATTCTCCAACTAAATGGGTAAGTGACAAGCCATTCTAAACACAAACTGGAAGGGCACCATTCTAATAGGAGTGTTTTTTGCTGTCCTATAAGCCTAAAGAGCATCATCGAGTTGTCTTGCCTAATTTGTATGACCAATATTCATGGTTTTCTCCAAGATGGACTTTATTTTTCAATTTGAAACCTTAACTTGGACACTATTTTGGGGATGATATAGAGTAGCGACCTTATGCTTCACCCAATGCTTATCAAGCAAGGCATCAAAGACCTAATTACAAAAATATGAACCACTATCACCAATGATTGCTAGCGGAATCAAAAACTTTGTAAAGATATACTTCATCATGAAGAAGGTGAAACTTTTTCTTTCATTATTCGGTAGACTAATGGCCTCTACCCCTTTGAAATATAATTGACGGCTATCAAGATATACTTATTATTATATGATCTCACGAAAGGGCTCATCAAGTCAATTCCCCATACGTTGAGAAATTCAACCTTGAGGTTAGGCTTTACAAGCATCTCATGCCTCCTTTACACCCCATTGTCTTTGGCATCAAGGACATATTTTGACCGATTCATGAGCATATATATGTAGAGTAGGATAATAGTATCCACTTTGAAGAACCTTTTCAATTGTTGTAATACCACCATGATGTCCATCGAATTAATAAGAGCGGCAAGCATCAAGAATGGTCCTCATTTCCGACTTTAAACATACTGACAAATCATACCAGCCAAACACTTTCTAAAATGGTATAGTTCATCCCAAAAGTACTACTTCACATCAAACCAGAACCTCTTCTTACTAAATAATGATTCAAATCATCAAGAAGTGACATTACTAGCTCAATGGGGAACGTGTCATCAATTTTGAAAGCTAAATATTTTAAATAATTCACAACAAACTCTACACCTTCAGAATTAGTAGCATGCATCACCTTGAAAATCATCTCTATCTCATTAATGAACCCTGAGTATCCTTCTCAACCTTAGATCCTGTAAAGGTTGGGGTTTCAACTTCATAACTTGGCCAACCCGAGTGACCTCAAATGAATGAGCAATAAAACCAACATCATTAGACTAACAAGATTGTAATGCCACCAAAAAAATAAGCATATGAATAGACTGATTGAACTCTACATTAGAGATATCTCCCTAAGGCGACTGAGCATAACTTTTACCAACTCAGGAAGCTCGAGTAGGACTAGTGGAACTAGTATAACCCCACGTAGAGTGATACAATAAAGAGCAAGGACCCTTTAATGGGTCTATACTTCATAAATAGGGCGAGTGCCGTCACATTCTCCTCAAGTAGAATAGAGGTTCTAGCAGAGTTTTTAGGAATATCAGATCTTCGGGGAGGCATGATTTGAAATATGAGAAAGCCAGGAGTTAGAGAAGTTTCATAGCACTAAACTCTATAGCCCAAATATAGACCATAAGAAAAGGAAATATTCTTAAATGCCTTGTATCCTTATTCTTATAAGTGTGGCATGCTACACACCTATAAAAAAATTTACTTGATACAACTTTGTAAATACCCAACGACCTGAAATCATGCTTTAATATCAAGCTTGTCATGACCTGAACTAGGGTCTGGCGTGATGATTATATAAAGCCCACCATGTATCGGAGACCACCCCCTTAGCCTAATCTCAAGGGAACAATAATAATAATAATAAAGAGGAAGCCAATCTAAATAGTAATGAAAGGTAAATAAATCAATGGAAAGTTCAAAGAGTTAAACTAATAATCCAACCCACTTGTCCATGAAAGCCTTTAAAAATAGAATAATATCTAAGTTAGGACATGCCACCGACTATGACCAAGAAAATCAAAAGTACTATAACAATAAAGAAAGAATAATGAAATGACAAGGCCATCTGAAGGATGGAAGCTCACCACTTCATAGCAACTCAGTGAACCCACAACACCACCTAATGCTGCACAGGAGCAATAAAAAACCCTTCAGACCTTACATTATGAAATGATATAGCATCCAGGGATGGTTAGTGGGATAAGCACTGGCATATAACTTAGGGAATAAGGATAAAATACTAAAATTACCAAAATCCAATCATAAACCATATGTACCACATTCATATACATATATATAGGATGTTGGGATAGGGACAAGGGTCATGAATATGAGAGTTTAAAGATTTAACTTAAAGGTACCCATGGGCTATATGGGTTCAGCTTCCAGTGCTTAATGGGCCCAGTGCGTGTTAGTCACATAAACTAAGGAATAACTAAAGACATAAGGCAATAGCTATCCTAATATATATATATATATATATATATATATATATATATCAAGTGTGCACCAAGCACACATCCATATAGACCCGCAACACCGAAAAACATGGTTTACCATGTTTGTCCCCTCAAGACATACACTTCACGATAAGCCACACAATTCCCTTTAAGCCCAAATTAAAATAATTACACATAACCTAATCCATTTACCTAGAGTCATTCATTAAGTATTTACCATTTGGTTTGTCATACTAATATGCTTACAAGCTAAATTAATTATGCCAAATAAAATTAACATAACCAAATTAGACCCCCAAGTTCCATTTAAACTCTAAAACCTAGGCCACCAAGGACATCCAAAACCATATTTATTCATTTATCTTTTTATGCAATGCATTGGATTAAAAAACAAGTTAACCTATGTAATTTTTCATATTCAAAATCAAGTTAATGCAATTATGAAGACAAAATTTCATCAACTTGAGGAAACCCATGTCCCCCATTCCAATTATTTACAAAATTCACCAGTTTAGTCCCAAATATATCAATTTAAAGCAGGAATAATTACTTTAAAACTTGGGACTAGTGATTCAATCAATAACAACCAAAATCCCTTAGCCCAATTTCAAAATCCACAATTTAAATTATATGAAAATCCATTCAATTAATGCCATAATGTAAAAATCAAGTTTAGAATAGAGAAACATGCCTAAAATACACACGAAATTGAAAACAATTCAAAGTTTGGAGCTCAGATGATGAATTCACTATAAAACACTTGAATTTTCTTGGGTTTTAAGTTTAATAGAGAAAAAAATGATTTGATCTTTGAAAACTAAAGAAAATGGGGTTCTTTTATATTATAAGTTCGTATAAGGGGTAAGAAGACCAAAAGCCCCTCACCTCAAGTGAAAAAAACAAAAACTAGATGAATTTAAAAAATGGCATGGCACACCAATATTGTGAAGGTTAGCCTCTGTGCCACGCCAATATTGTGAAGGTTAACCTTCGTGACACGGCCTTATCATGGAGGCTTACTTCTTAAAGGTCTTAAAATCACCCTAAACCCTTTCAAAAGATTCAAAACTGTAACGCCCTGACTCACTGAACCAAAATTCTACATGGTGCTCATGACCCCAAGGGACCACAAGCTAACCCATGACTGATATTTGTACCTGTTAACTGCTACCTCATAACATATGCGGAAACATGAACTGTAAGGCGATAAGGTTCAATACTGATACATATTTGAAAAATATGGTATAACAATACCAAAAAGAAACATAAATACTGAAGTCTGAACATCTAATCTAACATCTAGTCCGAAAGCCTCTAACTGAACTGAATAAGGAGTTGATAGGACATGCCCCCAACTAACTCCAACTACTGAAATAAAGTAAAAACTAAAATACAAATGAAATCATCATGTTATCAAAGGATGAGGACCACGTCTAACTCTGACTGCTGATCCTAAAATCTACTGCTGATTTGGAGCTCATGCCTTTGAACCTATGGTGTAACATAAGAGAAAGCACCATAGCGCAAATGTGTCAGTACGTCTGAATGTACTGAATATACGAGTAAGGTAGGCTAAATGCAAAGTGTTATATGCATGAAAATACTGATTGATATAAACGTGAGAGTACATACATGCATACGTAACTATAACTGAACTCGTGGAGATACTGACTACTGAGTCTGAATACTGACAACATAAGTGTACTAAAAATGAGATTTTGAAAGACTGAGTTTACTGATATTGATATGTAAATCACTAATAAGTGATGGATCTGATATTGTATTACTGAATACTGGGAGACTGATACTATATTACTGATAAAGGAATGATTGTTTCTAATAGTTTGAATTATGAAGAACTGGTCTGATTGTCTGTATCTGACAGTCCTAAAGCTGAGTACTGATAGCATGAGTTTTGATAACTTATGTAATTGATAGCATAAGTGACTTTATCTAACAGTCCATAAATCTGAAGGAAACTATCTGAGTTCAATTCTATTTCTGAGTTGACTGTATCTGACAGTCCTGATATACTAAAATCTGAAAAACTATCTGAGTTCTTTACTGAGACTATTACTGAAACTGATAACATAGATGACTGTATCTGACAGTCCTATATATACTAAAATCTAAAGAACGCCCTGAGTTCTTTGATTGAGACAGATACTGAAACTATGGGAGGTAGTGTTTAACCGACATGCCCCGTGTATGCCGTTATGGCTAAGATGGGGTCCAATCTCTACCCTGACTGAAGGGGTGTCAATATCGCACCACTGGTAAGGACTACTGTGAGTGACCCTAATATGGCGGGTACTCAATGAGAATGGTGGGAACCCTAAACTGACGGGTTAAGCCACCTCATCAACCCTAAGCTGATGGGTTAAGATGTCTCAACCTACGCTGGCTATGCAGTTCTGGAACAAAAGGATTGCTACTAATAATCACACCCTGAACTGGCAAGTGAGTTCCTATCCTTAGGTTCACTCGGTGCTAAACTCTACTCCCATCTGAAGGATACTGAACTGAATAACTAAGCTGAACTGAATAACTGAACTAAACTGATTAACTGAACTGATACTGATACTAGAGGTATTGTTTAGCAGAGCTAAACTAAGTTTATTGGATTCCAATGACTAGCGGAATGAACGAAGTTATGAGGACTGGCTGAGAGTACTGAAGTTACTGAGATTGACTGTGAATACTGAGGTTGCTGAAGTTACTGAGCACTAAGATTACTGAGATTACTGAGATTGACTGTGAATGCTGAGGTTGCTAAAGTTATTGAGCACTGAGATTACTGAGATTACTGGACTACTGAGATTACTGAGATTTCTGAGTTTTCCTGAGTCACATAACTGGTTGAATTCTATAAATCATGGATTGACTGAGAGTATCATGAAAACATGACATGGCTCTAGGCATACAACTATATTTTTTAGGTACAAATACCCCCAGGACTCGATGGAAGGAAACTGACACACATGACTGACTTGATCAAAAGAATAGAGTCCATAACATATAATATCATAAGTAGGGATCTCATACTATGCATAGTTATCAACAATGTATTGCATGGAAAGGATTTCATATCACATGGAAGTACTTGCACAATCTTAATATCACGTTCGTTGCATAATCATATTGGCAGCACATACTAATAGCATGGAAGTTCATAGGGATTGCATGATTATCATACATCTTGTTTAATAAGTAGGATTTGTAAGTAAACATAGCATAATCTCATAAGAATAGTTCATGTGTATTCCAACAACATTTACAAGGCACATTAACAACATAGAAGTCATTGGAACGTAAGGGCATATCATGAATCCTTCACTTAGTCACAATTTAGCTATATTGCATGATTTCTAGTTCCTTAGGCATTTTATCAAACACCTTACATGCAAATCTTAAGAATAGGTGAATTCATCAAATTTTACATCATGAACAACCAAATTTACATGTTTCCAACTCATATGATATCATGAATTCACAAAAACATATAAAGATTCCATCTTGGGAATCACCTAATACCAACAACATGATCATCAACACCCAACAACATAGAAATCATACTTTTATAACAAAAAAGGGGAAAACAAACAAGTATTAACATGGGTATGATCATATCACCATAATCAACCAAGCTTATGTATTTTAAAGATTGATTCTTGAACTCAATGAACGAGTTGAATCCATAGATGAACACTGCGAATACCTTAGAAGGAAGATTCTTGATGATTGATGGAGGAATTTCCTTGAAATCGGATCTTCAAGCTTAATCATGCAACCCTAGTTGTTTTTCTCCTTTAGTGCTCTTGGATGATGAGCTTTGAAATAAAAATAGTGTTGCAGTATGTTTAGAAGATATAAATTTCATAGGGTTAAGTTTAGGGACGTGTAAGGAGTATTTAAAGACTTAATTCCCTTTAAAATAACTCAAGAAGGAGTGTTTTTGACACTTGGAATTGGATTAGGTGGAGCCCAAGTAATCGCCTATGCTTGGGTTGGGCGGTGCCTAACCAATCGCCTATTCTGGGTTAGGCGGCGCCTAACCAATCGCCTATGCTTACTGCCTCTCACGAAAATAGGCATAACTTTTTGCTCGGGTACTGGATTAAGACAAAATTGGTATCGTTGGAAAGCTAGTTCAGTTATCTACAATGTGGTGAGTATAAATATGCAGAAATACAACATTAACATTGATTTATACTCGTTCAAATATGACCCTTGCAAAATCAAAGACTAAAACTTGATGGAATCAAAAACTCTTAGATTGTATTACCTTAAGTGACTCATATGAACATGCTTAATGTATCATAAGCTATCTTATTACTAGGATACTCATTGTAAGTCATGCACTAAAGTGCTACTCATAGGATAGGAGGTTTCATATGTAGGAAAAATGGTTCGTCTCCTAGCTTAGAAACATACGGAGTATTACAATATCTCCCCCTTGGGAACATTCTTCCTCGAATGAAAATTAATTGAAGTGGGAGAGATGATAAGATGAAGTATGTACAAGACATATACTACTTAAACATGGGTTCATGAATGGCATGATTGAAAGATGAGCACAACATACTGAACATGCATATCTGATGCATGGGAAGCTGATTCATGAATATAAGACTGAGGATTCTAATAAAGTAAGTTTTGTCAAAATGAGAATGCATATCTGATGCAAAACTGAAAGGCTGAATCCATGCGTATCTAATCCATGATTATATGATTGACATAATACGTGAATGCATGACTGAAAGTACTAATGAGCTGATCACACATATCTGATGCGTGAATTCATGACTAAACTTAGTCATGAACATGTAATGGTAAAGGTATCAAGTTTGAACTGAAAACTGAGCATGGAACTGAATACCAAGTTTGGCACTGAAATATGAACATGAGAACGAGTAAGTTTAAGGAAAACTGTTACCTTGAACTGATAATACCGATAAGTTTGAGATTAATTACTCTATATACGTGATCGGAAACATGAGAACATAACTAAGTCTGGGATGTGGTAGATATATTGAATATCATGATCTAAATTGAATTTTGAAAACATGGCATACGATTGAAGTTGAAGGTTGAGGTTTATCTTATGAGTACCCCTTCTCCAATCTGGTTTCATCAAAAGAAAAGAGAGCAACATGTTTACGTCATGAAATTTTGGGGGTATGATGTATGTCCCCCTTGGGACACTATGTCCCTCAAAGAATACTGACTTGGATGAGCTACTGAGGGAACCTGAGGCGATGTTCAAAACACCTAGGAATTGAGTTATGACTGAATAACTAGGATCTGAAACTGAGACATGATACACAAACTGAGCTGAACACGAGTGTATAAATACACTAACTTATCTGATTAGCTGAATAACTGATAGCTGAATACTGGATCTGCAAAGCTAAACTGTACTTAGTCTGAATAGCTGGGCTAAGATTTTTGAGTTTTATACATAGGAGATATGGACTAAGTAGAATGAGGTATTTGAGCATGGATTCATGAAGTATGTATTATTTTCGAATGCGAGACCAAGCGTACGACATGGCTCTGAGGTATTCTATAAGATGGGGCACTGAAATATTGATAACTGAGTACTGACAACCTGAATGCTATGGTAAAGCATGTCTGGAACTGAACCAAGTTTCAAATCTGGTTACTGAACTGAAAATGACCTTATAACTAAGCCTATAGCTAGTACAGAAGTATTAAATTCAAGGACTGAACACTGATCACTGAGTGCTGGATACTGAAACTATAATTGAGTTGGCAACTGAGTTTTTGATAGCTACATGCTGGGGACTGACATAAGTCAAGGATCTAAATATACACTTACACTTTGTACTTGCCCAACTTCTAAATACAACCCCTTGCTAGACGCTTACTTGCACATTTATCATGACATTCAAGCCTATCTTCACAACTACACCATCGTGCAGAGTAACCATGCAACAATCTTCTCTTATCTAAACAACTGCTCATCACTACACTGTTCCATAAGGAGAGCTAACTGGAGGAATAAATCAGGAGGACTTGAAACATAAATAGATACAAACTAAACTTGACACATGATTGAAACTTGAGGAATAAAATATCAATAGTTTGGATTTACCAATAAAGTCTGAACTGAGGATATACATGACATAGTCTAAATGTATCTGATCTGTAGGGGCATAGCATAAGTCATGGAAGGTAAGTATACTAGAAAGCATGATATGCGTACATGAGTTATGAGCTTCATGACCTGAGTCTAGAGTTTTCTGTATTCGTGGAACATAATTCGAATACTGAGGGAGCTGGAACTGATCCCCTTATACTGGGAACTGAAGGCGTACATAATCCTATGGAAAGTGTGTGAAAGTAGATTGTTCTCATGGAACATGACTCGTATTGCGGATTAAAAGGGAATCCTTATGGTGGAAATTGAATTCATACATGATCATGGAAAAACACATACATGAGCATGGTTCGTGACCATAGAGTTGATATGTAAGACCTGAGTGGATTTTGTGATAGCTGAAGTAAAAAACTCTGCATTGAAATGAGAATGGTTCTAGAATTGTCTTCCCTTACTGCTTTTTATACATACTGGCTCTACTACTGGAATCTTGAGAGTCTGACTTGGTTACTTGATCTACCATCACATACCTATATTCTGTTCAACACCTGCCTGTCTTACTAAACACATAATCTAATTTTGTTTCCTTATATACTGCTAATATCACATTCACACCTTCATGCCTAATTTTGAGTTAATAAACTTAAGTTTTTAGCTCGTACTGTTCAAGCCTACTGATCTAATCCCCATGAATACATAATATTATAGAATAATACTATCTTAACTCTACTACTGCTAAACTTTTGAGTTCAAGAATGAGTTCTCATGATCATGAATAAAATCTGTACGACCTTGGAACAATAATGAACTGATGGGATACTATTTGAGTCTGTGGTTAATCCCATAACTAACTGTAGGGACTGTCTGAGAAAGCCCTGTCTTTAGGACTTTGAACTTCACTGTTTCTATTACCTTGAAAGTAAGGTAAAGTGAACATGAGGGGTGCATGTTATTAATCTACATGGGTTCCTTAGAGAAACTTTCTATAGCACGATCTTGAGACATGAAAGAAGGGAAACTCTTTCCAAAACATCTTATAACCTCTTGCACATAAGTGTGGTGCACAACACGCCCATGTACAAGACTCTACTTGATGTAGCTTTCAGACTTCCTAGGACACTGTTGAACCTTAGGCTCTGATACCAAGTTTGTAATGCCCCGATTCACTGAATCGGAATGCTACGCAGTGCTCATGACCCAGAGGGACCACAAACTAACCCATAACTGATATCTATACCTGTAAACTGCATAATACCTCATAACATATACGGAAACATGAACTATAAGGCCATAAGGTTCAATACTAATACATATCTGAAAAATATGGTATAATAATACCAAAAAGAAACATAAATACTGAAGTCTGAACATCTAATCTGACATTTAGTCCGAAAGCCTCTAACTAAACTGAATAAGAAGTTGATGGGATATGTCCCCAACTAGCTCCAACTACTGAAATAAAGTAAAAACTGAAATACAAATGAAATCATCATGTCCTCGAAGGATGAGGACTCACGTCTAACTCTGACTGCTGATCCTGGAATCTACTGCTGATTTGGAGCTCATGCCTCTGAACCTATGGTGTAACATAAGAGAAAGCACCATAGCACAAATACATCAGTATGTCTAAATGTACTGAGTATACAAGTGAGATAGGCTAAATGCAAAGGATAATATGCATAAAAATACTGACTGATATGAATGTAAGAGTACATACATGCATACGTAACTGTAACTGAACTCGTAGAGATACTGACTACTGAGTCTGAATATTGACAACATGAGTGTACTGATAATGAGATTCTGAAAGACTGAGTTTACTGATAATGATATGTAAATCACTAATAAGTAATTGATCTGATACTGTATTACTGAATACTGGGAGACTGATACTATATTACTAATAAAGGAATGATTATTTATGACAGTTTAAATTATGATAAACTGGTCTGATTGTCTGTATCTGATAGTCTTAAAGCTGAGTACTGATAGCATAAGGTCTGATAACTTGTGTGATTGATAGCATAAGTGACTATATCTGACAGTCCATAAATCTAAAGGAAAGT
This sequence comes from Capsicum annuum, assembly GCF_002878395.1. Taxonomy (NCBI): domain Eukaryota; kingdom Viridiplantae; phylum Streptophyta; class Magnoliopsida; order Solanales; family Solanaceae; genus Capsicum; species Capsicum annuum. The sequence continues at coordinate 146,302,979 of NC_061119.1, forward strand.
ATCTGAGTTCAATTCTATTTTTGAGTTGACTGTATCTAACAGTCCTGATATACTAAAATCTGAAGAACTATCTGAGTTCTTTACTGAGACTATTACTGAAACTGATAACACGGATGACTGTATCTGATAGTCCTGCATATACTAAAATCTGAAGAACACCATGAGTTCTTTGACTGAGACTGATACTAAAACTATAGGAGGTAGTGTTTAACCGACATGCCCCGTGTATGCCATTATGGCTAAGTTGGGGTCCAATCTCTACCCCGAATGAAGGGGTTTTAATACCGTGCCACTGGTAAGGATTGCTGTGAGTGACCCTAATCTGGCGGGTACTCAATGAGAATAGTGGGAACCCTAAACTGACAGGTTAATCCACCTCATCAACCCTAAGCTGACGGGTTAAGATGTCTCAACCTACACTGGCTACGTAGTTCTAGAACACAAGGATTGCCACTAAGAATCACACCCTGAACTGGTGGGTGAGTTCAAATCCTTGGGTTCACTCGGTGCTAAACTCTACTCCCATCTGAAGGATACTGAACTGAATAACTAAACTGAACTGAATAACTGAACTGAACTGATTAGCTGAACTAATACTGATTAACTGGACTGATAATAGTGGTATTGTTTAGCAGAGCTGAACTAAGTTTACTAGATTCCAATGACTAGCGGAATGCACAGAGTTATGAGGATTGGATGAGAGTACTGAAGTTACTAAGATTGATTGTTAATACTGAGGTTGCTGAAGTTACTGAGAACTGAGATTACTGAGATTACTGTACTACTGAGATTACTGAGATTGACTGTGAATGCTGAGGTTGCTAAAGTTACTGAGCACTGAGATTACTGAGATTACTGGACTACTGAGATTACTGAGATTTCTGAATTTTCTTGAGTCACATGGTTGACTGAATTCTATAGATCATGGCTTGACTGAGTATCGTAAAAACATAACATGACTCTAGGCACACAACTATATTTTTTGGGTACAAGTACCCCCAGGACTCGATGGAAGGAAACTGACACACATGACTGACTTGATCAAAAGAATAGAGTCCATAACATATAATATCATAAGTAAGGAACTCATACTATGCATGGTTATCAACAATGTATTGCATGGAAAGGATTTCATATCACATAGAAGTACTTGCACAATCTTAATTTCATGTTCGTTGCATAATCATATTGGCAACACATACTAATAACATGGAAGTTCATGAGGATTGCATGGTTATCATACATCTTATTCATAAGTAGGATTTGCAAGTAAACATAGCATAATCTCATAAGAATAGTTCATGAGTATTCCAACAACATTTATAAGGCACATTAACAACATAGAAGTCATTGGAACTTAAGGGCATATCATGAATCCTTCACTTAGTCACAATTTAGCTATATTTTGCATGATTTCTAGTTCCTTAGGCATTTTATCAAACACCTTAAGTGCACATATTAAGAATAGGTGAATTCATCAAATTGTACATCATGAACAACCAAATTTACATGTTTCCAACTCATATGATATCATGAATTCACAAAAACATATAAAGATTCCATCTTGGGAATCACCCAATGCCAACAACATGATCATCAACACCCAAAAATATAGAAATCATACTTTTATAATGAAAAAGGGGAAAACAAACAAGCATTAATATGGGTATGATCATATCACCACAATCAACCAAGCTTTTGTATTTTAAAGATTGATTCTTGAACTCTATGAACGAATTGAATCCATAGATGAACACTATGCATACCTTAGAAGGAATATTCTTGATGATTGATGGAGGAATTTCCTTGAAATCGGATCTTCAAGCTTACTTATGGAACCCTAGTTGTTTTTCTCCTTTAGTGCTCTTGGATGATGAGCTTTGAGATGAAAATAGGGTTGCAGTATGTTTAGAAGATATAAATTTCATAGGGTTAAGTTTAGGGACGTGTAAGGAGTATTTAAAGACTTAATTCCCTTTAAAATAACTCAAGACGGAGTGTTTTTGACACCTGGAATTGGCTTAGGCGGTGCCCAAGTAATCTCCTATGCTTGGGTTAGGCGGCGCCTAACCAATCGCCTATGCTTACTACCTCTCACAAAAATGGGCATAACTTTTTGCTCGGTTATTGGATTAAGGTGAAATTGGTATCGTTGGAAAGCTAATTCAGTTATCTACAATTTTGTGGGTATAAATATGTAGAAATACCACATTAAAATCAATTTATACTCGTTCAAACATGACCTTTGAAAAATCAAATACTAAAACTTGATGGATTCAAAAACTCTCAGATTGTATTACCTTAAGTGACTCATATGAACATGCTTAATGTATCATAAGCTATCTTATCACTAGGATACTCATTGTAAGTCATGAGCTAAAGTGCTACTCATAGGATAGGTGGTTTCTTACGTAGGAAAAATGGTTCGTCTCCTAGCTTAGAAAAATACGGGGTATTACAATATCTCCTTCTTGAGAACATTTATCCTTGAATGGAAATTAACTGAAGTGGGAGAGATGATAAGATGAAGTACGTACAAGACATACACTACTGAAATATGGGCTCATGATTGGTATGAATGAAAGCTGAGCACAACATACTGAACATGCATATCTAATGCATGGGAAGCTGATTCATGAATATAAGACTGAGGATTATAATAAAGTAAGTTTTCTAAAAATGAGAATGCATATCTGATGCACAACTGAAAGGCTGAATCCATGCATATTTGATCCATGATTATATAACTGACATAATACGTGAATGCATGACTGAAAGTACTATTGAGCTGATCACACATATCTGATGTGTGAATTCATGACTAAACTTAATCATGCACATGTAATGGTAAAGGTATCAAGTTTGAACTGAAAACTGAGCATGGAACTGAATATCAAATTTGGTACTGAAATATGAATATGAGAACGATTAAGTTTAAGGAAAACTGTTACCTTGAACTGATAATACCGATAAGTTTGAGATTAATTACTCCATATGTGTGATCGGAAACATGAGAACATAACAAAGTTTGGGACGTGGTAGATATACTAAATATTATGAGCTAAACTGAATCTTGAAAACATGGCATACGACTAACGTTGGAGCTTGAGGGTTATTTTATGAGTACCCCTTCTCCAAACTGGATTCATCAAAAGAAAAGAGAGAAGCATGTTTATGTCATGAAATTTTAGGGGTATAATGTATTTCCCCCTTGGGAAACTATGTCCCTCAAAGAATACTGACTTGGATGAGCTACTGAGGGAAATTGAGGTGATGTTTAAAACACCTAGGAACTGAGTCATGACTGAATAACTAGGATCTGAAACTGAGACATGATACATGAATTAAGCTGAACACGAGTGCATAAATACACTAACTTATCTGATTAGCTGAATAACTGATAGCTGAATACTGGAACTCCAAAGCTAAACTGTACTTAGTCTGAATAGCTGGGCTGAGATTTTTGAGTTTATGCATAAGCGATAAGGACTAACTGAGTAGAATGAGGTATCTGAGCATGGATTCATGAAGTCTGTATTATTTTCGAATGCGAGACCAAGCGTACGACATGGCTTTGAGGTATTCTATAAACTGGGGCACTAAAACACTGATAACTGAGTACTGACAACCTGAATGCTATGGTAAAGCATGCCTGGAACTGAACCAAGTTTCAAATCTGGTTACTGAACTGAAAATGGCCTTATAACTAAGCCTATAGCTAGTATAGAAGTACTGAATTGAAGGTCTAAACACTGATCACTGAGTGCTGGATACTGAAACTATAATTGAGTTGGCAACTGAGTTTTTGATGGCTACATGCTGGGGACTGACATAAGTCAAGGATCTAAATGTACACTTTTGTACTTTCCCAACTTCTAAATTCAACCCCTTGCTAGACGCTTACTTGCACATTTATCATGACATTCAAACCTATCTTCACAACTACACCATCGTGCAGAGTAATCATGCAACAATTCTCTCTTATCTAAACAACTGCTCATCACTACACTGTTCCATAAGGAGAGCTAACTGGAGGAATAAATCAGGAGGACCTAAAACATGAATAGATACAAACTAAACTTGACACATGACTGAAATTTAAGGAATAAAATATCAATAGTTTGGATTTACCAATAAGGACTGAACTGAGGATATACATGACATAGTCTAAATGTATCTGATCTGTAGGGGCATAGCATGAGTCATGTAAGGTAAGTATAATGGAAAACATGATATGCGTACATGAGTCATGAGCTTCATGAACTGAGTCTAGAGTTTTCTGTACTCGTGGAACGTAATTCGAATACTGAGGGAGCTGGAACTGAACCCCTTGCACACATAATCCCATAGAAAGTATGTGAAAGTAGATTTTTCTCAAGAACATTACTCATATTGCGGAGTAAAAGGGAGTCTTTATGGTGGAAATTGAATTCATACATGATCATGGAAAAACACATACATGAGCATGGTTCGTGACCATAGAGTTGATATGTGAGACCTGAGAATGACATCGAAATCAGTCATCTCTTACTTTACAAGATCTACTAATGTGATTTTTTGAGATACTATAATCGGACAATTTCTGTATACCCATCTGGATATAATAGATTTACCCACTGGGGTAGATACTAAGAATGGATCTACTAAGATTTTGGACTGACACAAAAACTGACAGCTATATAGGGAGTCACAAAAAAATGCAAAGCTCTAGGATCTAATAAAACATAAACATAAAGATGAACGACCCGTAACATACCCATAACCACATCAAGAGAACTTTATTTATCATGTCAGGATTGGAGTGCATATAATTTATTCTAGCGCTGACCACTGGTACTAGAAGCGATACCTTGCTGAGTCGAGCGAGTTACTGGAACTTGGGAATGACTGTGCTGCCTATGCTGACCCGCATATGGGCATTCTCTGACTCTGTGTCCTGTAATACAATATACAAAACACATACCACTACCATTCCTACACACACCCTATTGATTTTTACCACATCTCCCGCAGAGTGGATTAGTACGACCACTGTTCATGCTAATCTAGTGCCTAGATCCTAGCACTCTATCTCGATTGTCATTCTTAAACTTTGGTACTGGTGCACTATATGAAGATAGAGCCAAGGTAGAAAAAGTTTGACAAAACTAAGAACGGTTACCACCTTATGACTTTGGCTAAGAAAAATTAAAGCTATTTATTTTGGCTTTCTTAGTTTCTCTCTCTTTCTCCCTACACTTCTCCTCCTCACTCTATTGAGCATGAACCATAAGCCTAGATCGGACAACAACCTACTGATTATTCTGAACAACTACTAAATGAGCTAAGGTAGTGAAAGTAGCTCTTAAGTCAGCACAGAGATATGCGTATTCAGGGGATCTTTTTGAATAGGTAGATATGCGGGCTGCTCCCCATTCCTTCTTTCATTGTTTCTTTTGGGAGGCATTGTCTATACACAAAATGAAGGGTAAGTCAAAAAGAGAGTTTTAAATAGATCTTATGCTCATTAGTACGACATAAATACTAAAAGAAGGGAAAATTTTCCTAAAACATCTTGTAGCCTCTTGTCCATATGTGTGGCGTGCTTCACACCCATGCATAAGACTCTACTCAACATGGATTTTCAGACTCCCTAGAATACTAAAAAATTGTAGGCTCTGATACCAAGTTTTCACGACTCGAGGCTACCTACTTGTCGCGACAATAGTGCTTACGATCATAAGTGATCATAAGCTAACCCAAGAGCTGGTACCTGCTATGAGCACTGAGTAAACTGATAATAAATAACCTATGCAAAAAAATAGATAATGCCATACAGTTTTAAATACTAAAACATGATTAAATCATAGATCTAAAATGTATGAAGACATACTGAAAAGACTGATAAAATAACTGATAAATAGACTAACTGTGTGAATATCTGAAAAACCTCTAACTGACTGACTGTGGAGTTGATGGGACAAACCCCCAACTAACTTTGACTGAATGGAAATATTAAAATTCTGAGATAAACTTAAATAAGGTAATCATGTACTCGATAGATAGATGAGGACTCACCATAACTACTACTGCTGATAACCTAAACTATCTATGTGCGGTCAGGAAACTGTGCGTTTGAACTTTTGATATAAGACATCATAGCGCGAAGAAAAGTATGCGATTAGTACTTTGAATGTACTGGTAGATGTGATGAGGTTAGGCTGAGATGCATTGTTTAACTATGCATGAAGTAATGACCATCTGAATAGCATGAGATAACTGAGTATACATACATGAAAACTAAAATATTGAGAATACAAGACCAAGCATATAATGTTTTTGAAATAATCTATAAATTAAATTACTGAAATCTGATAACTAAATAATTGAGAATCTGTATGACTTGGTCAAGAAAACTTGAACTGAATTCTGTACTAAATACTGAACGAAGACTCTGGGAGGTATCATTTAGCCGACAGGCCCCAATCTAAGCCAATTAGGGTCCAACTTGTACCCTAGTTGGAAGGGTGTTAGTACCGTGCCATTAGTACTAACACATGGCTGTGTGGATCCACTAATTTGATAAACGCCTCAAAATCGAGTCCCAACACGTCACACGGTACTTAGGATCACAAGTGACCCCAAGCTAACCCTTCTACTGGCATAACTCATAAGCAACTGAACAAAATATACAAATTTATACAAATCTGCGGAAAATAACTCTTTTCTGAATATGATAGATACAAAACTAAATTTATAAAATTACAACTCTACATTTACAACCAAAACAAAAATGAAATACATCAACTTCTACTGACTGTCTATGAAGCCTCTAATAGTACTGACTGTAGGTAGTCAGGTCATGACTCCTGACAAACCCAACTCAATACGACTGAATAAAGAAAATACAACACTTCTCGAACTGTAAAACTAACTCAAGCCCTTGAATCAAAAGAACTCATCACCTGCTGACTGGATGACGTGAACTGACTAGATCTTAAGATGTACACTATACCTTGTACCTACATTTCGAGAAAATATAGCCCACATACGAATATGTGGGTCAGTACCATGGAAACGTAACGAGTACATGGGGGTGCATGAAGTAAACATATTTAGATGTATATATATATATATATATATTATATATATATATATTTAACGATCATGTCATAAGTTTTCTTTCCAAATCATGCAGGACATTTGTAAATGACTCATAAAGCTTGAAAGAAATATAAAATCTGAAATCATACACAATGAATGGTAAAACATGCCAATCTTGATATCGTGAGCCATTACACTTAATCCAAATATCAAGATTCTTTTCCTATTCTCTCATTAAGCAATCTTAGTGAAAACTGGAATATTGAATACATCATAAATCTGCATTTCAAATCTCTTTTAAATCAGTAAAATCAATCTAAGAATGAGGGAGGACTCTTTGGCCGGTTCTTCTAACCGATGTGTACACCATGTGAGCACCCATGATGTCCCACGACTTACCCCCGTAAGTTTAGGGATGTCCTACCCTTGCCACCGGTGTAGAACAATCTCATCTCAGTGATTACTATCTCAATTTTCCACATATAGTGGAAGTCAATGTCTTAACCTACGATGGCACGTAGTTCTGGGGTATGAAACCATAGTAACATACCCAGCTCAGTGCTAAATACTACTTCCAATACTATGCTAAAAAATCTCAAGAAAAATCCACTTTAAGGGTAATATCATATTTCTTAAGTTAAATAAATGATAAAATCCGTAACTCGTTTCATAAAGTGGATTTTAACTCTGTTGTGACTAAAAGGTCAAATCTTTCTATACTTCATCAAAAATAGTCTAAACATGGGTGCATGTAGCATATAAATTCTCAAGACAACAATCTATTGTGGATTAATGACCCTTATAGCAATAATCGAAACATTTCAACATTTATGCTTTATATCACAAGCATGCATAATTTATACGGAAATCTGGAAAATTTTAGTCTTTAATCATAACAATAATCTCAAACTCATGGAGTTTATTTTCTAAACATTCAAAATAATCATAGTATATTGAACAAAAACATAGTATAAGATTTATCACTTCAAATTCATGATAAAACATGTAAAAATCATGTATCTATGTAAAATAATGCAAACTTTGGGCACAAGAACGAAAGGGTGTTCTTCTTCATAACTCCACATACATTTATGGTAACAGATTCGTTGAAAGATTGGACCCTCAATCTTGATTGAAAGAATCCTTGTAGAGAACTTTGAATTCGGAGCTTAACTTCTTGATTCTTGAGAGGTAAACTTAGATTTTGCTTTTGGGAAGAGGGTAAGGGTTTTGGATTGTAACTTGACTGGTTTAGGGCTTAGGTATTGTAAATAATGTGTTTAAATATCCTTTATAGCGATTTGGAGTGATTAAGGATGGTTTAGCGGTGTGAAATGACTTCAACACCCTTGATATAAGTCAAAACGAAGCATTTTTGGCACTTGGAATTGACTTAAGCGGCGTCCAATTAATCGCACAAGTATGGTTGGGCGGCACCTAACCAATCGTATACCATTACTGTCTCTCACAAAAATGGGCATAAATTTTTGCTCGGGTATTGGAATTAGGCAAAATTGGTATCATTGGGAAGCTAATTCGATTCTCTACAATTTGGTGGGTATATGCCAAAATACCACATATACATCAAGTTATGCTCGTTTAAGGATGACCCTTGCAAAATCAAGCACTAAAACTTGATGGATTCCAAAGATCTTAGATTGCATTACCTTAAGTGACTCCTATGAACACGTTGAACACATCATAAACTCTCTTCTTACTAGGATACTCATTGTAAGTCGTGTACTCAAATATGAATTACATGATTAGAGTTTTCACATGTAGAAAGAATGGTTCATTTTCTAGTTTAGAAGTATACTAGGTATTACAATATCTCCACCTTGGAATCATTCATCCTCGAATGATGTGTAGAAACTTATTAAAACATTAAGGTATGAAATTCAATCATGAAGTTGAATTCTAAGATAACTTCACTTATTGACCATCAGAAACTGATTAATGCTAGGAGTTCGTAACTCACTTGAGATTACCATGATACAATCATTAATATAGAACTGCAAAGTGATAAATTATTCAGGCACGAATCATGAGACAATGATACTAAGATTGTGCAAGGGGTGCTACACTATCTGTGTTGGTATACTTGGAAAACTGAGGTTATGCTCTCAGAACTTACGAACTGAGTCATGACTAAATAGCTGAATCTTAAGCATGATGCTTGGACTAAATTGGATTTGCAACTAGCATGGATGTGAATGTATTACCTCAAGAATAGGAAAGATAGAAAAACCATGGGAACTTGTTGTCTGATTACTAAACTAAATTGCTGGATATACGGACTGAATCATACTGAAAGCTTATAATCAACTGGAATATTTCTTCAGCATTCTTAGCAAGAAGTTATAATATCATTAGGGAAAAAGAATCTTGGGTATGATCTGAGTGAGATATCTGAAGAAGGAATTCTCAGCATAGCTATAACTTTGTAACATGGAACATAGGCTTCTTAAATTTAAACTAGTTTAGAATTACTAGGCCTTAGATAATGCAACTACTAATTTTTCAAGCTTAGAAACACTTCTCAAATACTCTTTTCAACTATACTTTCTCCCCTTTAATACCATACTCACACGGGTTCATATAACTTCATATACTAATGTCTGATCTGAACTAAATTCTCTCACCATGTTCAAGCCTAACTTGAATCACAACTTACTACACATAACATTATAACACTAGTATGAACCATGAATTCAATACCCCAAGCAATTTCACAATTTTTCCTCTCTAAGATGATTCTTCTTATCCCTTCAACGACTAACTTTAAACTCTTAATATGGATTCACTAGTGCATATTGCATTCCTCCACTTACATCCCAACACGACATTCAAGCCTATCATTATAACCACATATGAACTTCAAGGCAAACACTTATAAAGGCTTAATCCTCCTAGTCTCTAAACATCTATCAACAACAATATTCTTGAACTATTCTTAAGAATATACACACAAATTTTCAACTAACCATGACATGTATCAAAGACTTGGCCTCAATCTTACTTCACACTTTAGCCTTATCTAAAACAGGCATACAACGATCTTTTCTCAACATTAAATATTTACTCTCTCTTATTTAAATAACTGTTCATCATCACTATCTTAACATAGGAAGAGGTCATAGAAGGGTTAACACATAAGGACCTGAAGCATGAAAGAATACTATTCATAACTCTAACACTTAACTAAAGCCTGAAGAATAGAATGTCAAAGACATGGATGCATTTAAAAGATCTAAACTGAGGGCCTACATGTTATAAACTGGATTTCACTAGGACCATGAGTTTCTAAGAACTGATCATACTCTGAAACATGAGTTTATACTTAGCATAAGCTATTCAATATAAGACTTGATTTCATAGATTTCTGAGGGATAACTAGAATCACAAAGTGAAGTTGTTGCTTGCTAGAAGATGAGAATGAACTTGAGTACACATGAAGTGTATAAGAATTGGCTTTTGGCATAGATCTATCACACATGACATAAATATGATGTGATAACGATTGAAATCCAAGGAATACTGTAGAGGAAGAAAGGATCACTATCTCATCGTAACTCTTGTTAACATACAACACAATCTAACTCTCAAAACTTGATTTGGTTCTTTACTCTACCATCTCCCCCTTAGATCAAAAGTGATATTCTAAGTCTATGTAACCTTTTACTTACTCTAATCTAAACTGCAATCCTTTTACTCTAGAGTCTAGGGCATAATAATACTCATAAACAATAACTTACCCTAAAAGACTACACCTGAAAGTGTAAAACCCACTGCTAATACTTCATTCTAAGATACAACTCTATCTTTCTACGTCTCCAATAGTCATCATCTAATAACTTGAACACTTACTAACTTAGAATCTTCAGGAGTATCACCATACTATGAGTTCACACCAACTAGTTCTTCAACTCTACTTTCTATTAGCTCAATCCTTAAAAAAAACTCAACTTATGTTCCAACACTTAACATGAATATCTTCAACCCTTAATGAACTATATACTTTCATCATAGCCTACCAATACGTATCTCTAAACTTATATCTCTAGACCATGAGAATCAAGACCATAACAAAAGGCTCAACACTATCAATCAAAACTCCTTAACTTGGCTATTTAGAACGCCATATACTATCTAACTAGTATTTCTCCACCTAGCAACTCAACGTACTACTAGCCACAAACAACATGCCATAATCCTCAAAAATAATGCAGCCCCATATTACCTTGGGCATACTTCTGCATCATTCATACAACATCATACTTAATCTCAAATCAGTAAACTTATATCTGGCATTCACTATTTCAAGTCTATTGGTTCACCTCCATATAACTAGCATTAACAACAGAACCATCAACTGTTCAAACTTAATGTCTAGAGCTAAACATGATTTACAACCCAATCTCACACACAATTTTCACTTCAAAACTATAGAACATAGCATTAAGAAAAACTAGTACACAATGACAATCGATCATAATCGTATGACCTATCTTATTCATAATCTGTTAACACATCCTCCTTCTTCCATCATTACTTTTACCCATCTTCACACCTAAATTACTTTCATAGCTCTATAAATTTCAACTAAACTTCCTCTTGCAATCTTAGGAAAGCCTAAATTAACAATACTCAACCACCAAGTACTTCCATCAAAACCTATACTTTCATAGCACAACAAATACCATCAATAACTCTTTTCACACTTCAAGCAAACAACAATTCAACTTAACTAATAACTCCATCTCTACCTTCCACTAAACCAACACACAAGGACATATTACTTCATTATTAACTCAATCATATGCAAAAAATTTGGCCATATATATACTTAATAAATTTCTCTACCTACCTTTTTCGTCACTACACTTCTAAACACACACTCTCAACTTTAAGAGGGTTCAACTGATTATGAATCATAACACTCTAAGTATCAATATCATTATGAATGCGGACTCTATTCAGCAAGCTATATTCATACTATCTCCTCTAATGAGAACTATCTGTACAAAAAGGGGTCAATGGGCAATCTGAATACATATCTAACTTTGTCTCAACTGAACAACTCATAAGGATAAGGACATAGATTTCAACTTGAGGGACTTATGACACACTAGAGAGCTCCTCTAAAGCCCTTTATGTGATTTCTTGAAACTTTGGATAGCAAATTTGAGAGAATTATCTGGGAAGGAAATTGGAACTTGATGATCATGTTACCTTAAGAATAATACCTAGATGGATAAGTATAGATTAACATTATGGATTCTAAGGAGGAATCTAAAAGCACATCTAACTTGTTCTTAGTGCGCGATTTTCAATAACATAAATAAGGCCCTTCAATCTTCGAGACTTAGAAGCACTAATGGGATACTTTCTAGCCTTCTTATAATCCCATAACCATCTATGGAGATTTAAGCTTGACTATTTCTAATATCTGGAAAATAAGGTAGATATGGCCCGAATAGAGTAAGATGAGAATCTGCATAACTTTCTTAGAGAATATTCTTATAGCACGATCTGAGACTTGAAAGAATGGAAACATTTTCTAAATTCCTTGTAGCATCTCAAATAAAAGTACAGACGTCTCCGTACCGTTTTGCAAGACTCTACTAGAACAGCTTCATAGACACCCTAGGACACTTGAACCTTGTGCTCTGATACCAAGTTTGTAATGCCCTAAAATCGGGTCCCGAGATGTCACACAGTTCTTAGGATCACAAGTGACCCCAAGCTAACCCTTCTACTAACATAACTCATAAGCAACTGAACAAAAAGTATAAATCTATATAAATCTGTAGAAAATAACTCTTTTCTGAATATGATAGATACAAAACTAAATTAATAAAATTACAACTCTGCTTTTACAACCAAAACTGAAACGGAATACATCAACTTCTACTGACTGTCTATGAAGCCTCTACTAGTACTGACTGTAGGTAGCCGAGTCATGACTCCAGACAAACCCAACTCAATATGATTGAATAAGAAAATACAACACTTCTCAAACTGTATAACTTACTCAAGCCCTAGAATCAAAAGGACTCATAACCTGCTGACTGGATGACGCAAACTGACTGGATCTAAAGATGTACATAATACCCTGTACCTACATTCTAAGAAAATGTAGCCCACATACGAATATGTGGGTCAGTACCATGGAAACGTACCGAGTACATAGGGGTGCATGAAATAAATATATTTATATGCATATATACATATATATATATTTAACGACCATGCCATAAGTTTTCTTTCCAAATCATGCAGGACATTTGTAAATGGCTCATAAAGCTTGAAAGAAATCTAAAATCTGAAATCATACACAAAGAATGGTAAAACATGCCAATCTGGATATTATGAGCCATTACACTTAATCCAAATATCAAGATTTTTTTCTTATTCTCTCATCAAGCAATCTTAGTGAAAACTGGAATATTGAATACATCATAAATCTGCATTTCAAATCTCTTTTAAATCAGTAAAATCAATCTAAGAATGAGGGAGGACTCTTTGGGAGGTTATTCTAACTGACATGTACACCATGTGAGCACCCATGATGTTCCACGACTTTCCCCCGTAAGTTTAGGGCTGTCCTACCCTTGCCATCAGTGTAGAACAATCTCATCTCAGTGATCACTATCTCAATTTTCCACATATAGTGGAAGTCAATGTCTCAACCTATGGTGGCACATAGTTCTAGGGTATGAAACCATAGTAACATACCCAACTCGGTGCTAAATACTACTCCCAATACTATGCTAAAAAATCTCAAGAAAAATCCACTTTAAGGGTAAAATCATGTTTCTTAAGTTAAATAAATAATAAAATTTGTAACTCGTTTATAAAGTGGATTTTAACTCTGTTATGATGAAAAGGTCAAATCTTTCTATACTTCATCAAAAATAGTCTAAACATGGGTGCATGTAGCACATAAATTCTCAAAACAACAATCTCAATGTGGGTTAATGACCGTTATAGCGATACTTAATCAAAACATTTCAACATTTATGCTTTATATCACAAGCATGCATAATTTATACGGAAATCTGAAAAATTTCAGCCTTTAATCATAACAATAATCTCAAATTCATGGAGTTTGTTTTCTAAACATTCAAAATAATCATAGTATCTTGAACAACAACATAGGTTAAGATTTATCACTTCAAATTCATGTTAAAACATGTAAAAATCTTGTATCTTTGTAAAATAATGCAAACTTTGGGCACAAGAACAAAATGGTGTTCTTGTTCATAACCCCACATACCTTTATGGTAACGGATTCATTGAAAGATTGGACCCTCAAGCTTGATTGAAAGAATCCTTATAGAGAACTTTGAATTTCGAGCTTAACTTCTTGATTCTCACTTAGATTTTGTTTTTGGGAAGAGGGAAAGGGTTTGGATCATAACTTGACTGATTTAGGGTGTAGGTATTGTAAGTAATGTGTTTAAATACCCCTTATAATAATTTGGAGTGATTAGGGATGGTTTAGGAGTGTGAAATGACTTTAACACCCTTGATATAAGTAAAAACAAAGTGTTTTTGGAACGTAGAATTGACTTAGGCGACGCCGAATTAATCGCACAAGTACGATTGGGTGGCGCCTAACCAATCGCATACCATTACTGTCTCTCACAAAAATAGGCATAACTTTTTGCTCGGGTATTGGAATAAGGCAAAATTGGTATCATTGGAAAGCTAATTCGATTCTCTACAATTTGGTGGGTCTAAATATGCCAAAATACCACATATACATCAACTTATGCTCGTTTAAAGATGACCCTTGCGAAATCAAACACTAAAACTTGATGGATTCCAAAGCTCTTAGCTTGTATTACCTTAAGTGACTCCTATGAACACGTTTAACACATCATAAGCTCTCTTCTCACTAGGATACTCATTGTAAGTCATGTACTCAAATATGTATTACAAGATTAGAGTTTTCACATGTAGGAAGAACGGTTCATTTTCTAGTTTAGAAGTATACTGGGTATTACATCTGATGTCCTGATGGGTCAGGGTTTCAAGCCTAAATTGATGGGTGACCCTTGAGAAGAACTTAAGCCAAAACTAATGGGTGACTCATTCAAGGAAGTTTTGCCTAAACTGATGGGTGACTCCTCATATCCTACACTAGCTACATAGTTTTGGAATAGAGGGAACCACTACTAATGACTCCACCTAACTGATGGAGAAACTGTCATCCCTGCATTCGCTCAGTGCTAAATCCTACTCCTAACTGAAATGACACTGATTACTGGATTGAACTAAGTTTAACTGAGCAATCAACTTATCATGATAGCTAAATGAATGACAATGCTCATGGTTTATCTAAAACTATTCTGAAGATATTAAAATTATGTAAACAGCTAAGTATTGGGTGTTTGAACTGAATAAAAATAACAATAAGGACATATAAAAGCTTTGAAACCATAATAGGGGATCACTGTTCAAAACCCAATCATTTAGACATTTCATCAAACACATGAAATTCATAATCTTAAGCATGGGAATGGTAAACCATTCAAAAATAACATTATAACACCAAAACCATGAATTAGGGTTTCAACATGAAATTTCATCATTCAGACATGTAGGGGCTCATTCCAACACTTGTAAACATAATTTATAATTAAAATTCGTAAGATCTTTATGGATATAATTCATCATAAACATGTATAATTGATAATTTAAAACATAAAAATAGATTCTTAGACTTCATGGGTGAAAAGGGCCCATGGATGAACATCTCACATACCTTAAACCCTTAAGCTTGAAAGATAAACAGAATCTTGATGCTTTTCTTGAAAGTTCTTGGATTGGAAAACTTAAATTTTTGGTTTTCTTGGAGAGAAGGTAACTGAATTTGATGTTTTTGAGAGATGGTTAGGGTTTATTTGAGAAGAGAATTGGGGAAAATGGGCAGATAAAGCCCTAACAGATGCTTTAATTCATGTTTTTATGAATTGGATTGAGAGGAAAAGATTCAATTTCCCCTTAGAGAATTAAATTCACAACTGTAATGCGGTTTAAAAAGTCAACACAATTTGATGAGGCCTCCACCGCTATAAACACCATGATGCACTACTATCGTGGTGAGCTACTGGAATCGAAATCCAAACATTACCCCATCCCCATTCGAAAAATTTGAAACTCCCCCGAGACATGCTCCTTATACCCCTGAATATAAATTAACTCAAAACCTACATCTTGAGGTCGGGAAGAACAATTTAAAAATCCTCGAAGTTAAGAGGCCAAAAATAAGACTAAGTCCTCAATACTTAATGAAATTTTCAGGCTTTACGCTTCTTATGCATGCAACTAGGGAGCTGAACTAAGCTAAGTGTAATACGGGGTATTACATCTTTAGGACGAATGGGTCGATTAGAACTTTAAGCTTTAAAAGTGAATTAATCTCAAAATGTCGAAGATAGGCTCTATGCAAGACCTTGGTACTAAGTTCATACTTAAAATTGATGGAGTGGACAAGTAAATAATGATAAGGTATTTAAAGGGTGCACATAGAATGTTTAAAGCCATTTTATTTTAGAAAAAGTAAGAGGATAGAGGATTTGTAATTTTTTAAAGAAATAACTCAACTGAGGCATTTGGTTTGAAGTATTTTAAAATTTGAAAGATTGTAAAAAATTATTTGAGCTACCCAAAAGGGAAGAGTTTTTGCTCTTTTGTCATTACGAGAAGGTGAAAGAAAGGGAGAATATGATTTGATAGAAAACTATTTGAATGATAAAGATTATTTCACATTTTTAAATACCTGGATAGTTTGTAAAATAAAGGGAAAAGGAAGACCAAATCCTTATAAAGGATTTCCTACGTATCTTGTTAGAACATGAATCAGGTCAGACGTAGTTCAAAACTTGAGACTTATAGAAATTCGAATAGCAGGTGAATATGGATTATAAGTTTAATAATCAATGAATGTTGTCATATACAAACGTAAGAATAAAATTAAGAAAAACAACAAATTCAATATACACATATAAGTTATGAAGATACCGTAGATTTATCAAGATACATATTGCTTAGTAAAAAAATGTATGATTAAGCTCTAGGGAATAAGAGTGGTTTGTTGACCAGGTTCTCACAAGTGTAAAACTTGGGAATTAAAAAGCTCATGATTATCGATGTACCACTAATCGATTGATTCACGAGGCATTTCCCATAGGGTGTTTTAGAAATGAACATCCATGCAACCATGAAATTGTTATTAAAAAGAAAATAAAAAAGGTGCTAATTAGAGAAAGATATGAGGGGAATGCCAATTATGAAAGAAGTAACATATAGCACACAATTAGAAAGCAATAACACATTGAACAATATATAAGAAATATGAAATTAAAAATATATCGAAAAATAAGATAACAAATAGCCAAGTAAAGAAAAAAGAGACGAAAAAATTATGCCATTTTAGAGAAAAGACAAAGGAAAAAAGGGAGGGGATGAATATATAATGACAACACAAAATAGTTTAAGAAAATGAATAAAGGAAACATGTAACAATAAACCATTAAACAATTAATAAAAGAAAACAGGGTAAAAAAATTAAACATGAAAAAATAATGAATAAATAAATAAAACCCCACATAACATAAAAATTCATAATGGTTAGAACCTAAGTATCCTCAGTAGAGTCACATGCTGTGTCGCCCTGTTTTTCTCGCAAAAAGTGGGATTTGACGTGACAACTCCTTTTAAAAGTGTTTACAGAGTGACAGTCGCAACGTAACAAGTTAAGGCATGTTAGGGCACCATTTTAGGCTAATTATGAATAATTTAATTGTTCTACATCACCAAAAATCGAGTAAGGATTCAATTTATCTCGAAAAGAAGGCGTTAGGGACATTTTTGACCTCCACAAATGTGGGTCCCATCCGAATTTGTATATTACGTAAGAATTCTATGTGATAAACAAAGGTCAATTATTTTTAATAACGTAATATTAACTAAGTGATTTAATAAATAACACTTTTAACTAGTGTATATATCATACAAAAAATAAAAAATATAGAGGTGAGACTGATCTTTTGCGACATGCAAATAATAATTGAATAACACAATTTGTATATTCGTTGTCTTCCTAAAATTACAGACTCTAGTGAACTCCTTTGCTTTATAGTATATCAAGTAAAAAATATTCAATAATCATAAACTATAAATAATGAGAGACATGTTATTAGGATTTTTACCTTAATTTACTGGTAAATTTAATGTAAAAAAGTAAACAAATTGACATAACATAAAGTTAAAATAGAGAGAGGGAGAGAGAGAGAGAGAGAGAGAGCAAGATTGAGATTAGGTTTGATAAGGCTGAAATGGGCCTAGTGTGATGTTACTCTATTTCAATTTCTATGTCGACTCTCTTAAACACCTTAAGGCAAGATGAAAGAAATTCTTAAAGAAACTTATTTAAGAGTGATAAATAAATAATTTAGTATTTAAAAGTCATGTAAAGCAAACTTATATGGATATAATATATAAATTGTATCAAAGAATGTTGCTATAGTTTATTAGTAAGAGTTGACAAGTCTTTGAGACTTTTAAAAGCATGACATATGAAATAAGAAAAGACGAAAATAACGAGCTTCTTTATATTTTAATAAAGCTATTTGTACTTCATATGAGAAGTCAGCAATTGCTTGTCTTTTTATTATTATTTTCTAAACATACCTGGCCCCTATTGGGGTGATGATTCCACCTGAACTCTACTTCACGCATTGACTTCCATGGTTGATTAAATCCATGCAGTTTATTCCATTGTGGTGTACATATAAAGAGATTCAGAAGGTGAGAGGGTATCTATTCTTATGATTTAACAAACTAAATGAAAATTACGTGATAAAGTAATTAAGACACATAACCGAAGTAAGCACATAAGAAGGAAAAAGTATTTTTAAGTTAAGTTAATCATATACAAATGATTTTAATGTTCACAACTTCACATTAAGACTGTTTAACAACTACAAACATAAGACAAAGAATTAAGTGGAAATTTATTTATTACTTGAAAGTAAACATGGGCTCTAAAAACTGCAGATAAAGATATGATGATTAAGAATAGGCCGTTACACAATTAAGTCCAAAAGGTGCATCTTTATTTGGAGATAAAACCACAAGGCATGATGCAAATATTTTTATTTTTGTGAGTATAGGGCATACAAATTAAACTTTTTTTAAAACTATAAAGTGAATTAATGGGAAGTATTGGTTAAATGATTCATAGAGCTATTTGGATATGCATTTATGTAACACCCTCAAATTTTGAGAAATTTATTTTTTGTCTTCTCATGCTTGGACTATCAATTTTTGACCTAAATTGTATTCGGGGATGTTAAAAGCATAACCCGAAAGAGTTTTGGAATTTTTAAACGGAGTTTAGGGTGATTTTGGATCCTGAAGGTGGCAAGCCTCCACAATATTGATATGCCACAGAGGTTATCACGAACTAACCTCTGTGACACGAAGGCTGTGTTCTGCATTAGGGATTGTGACGCGGAGGTCAGACCTCCGCGATAAGGTTCGTGCCACAGACTCATGTATTTTTCATGGCAATTTTCTTTATTTTAAATGGAACAAGGGGCAATGGGGGATTTTCACTTAAAACAACCCTGAAGCACTATATAAGCCAATTCTCATTAGTTTTCACAATACCAAGATCATTATTTTCACTCTGAATCATTCTTTCTCAAAATCCTCTTTTCAACTCAAGGCTAGGGCTTAAGAAAGTGATCATCTAGGGTCCCAAAGAAATTATTTTCTTTGAATTTATTGGAAATTAAGGTATGTATCTCTTTCCCTTGAACTTATATTTTATTAATAGAGTGAAATTGGTCATTAGTCATGATTTTGGTAATGAGTTTTGAACTCTGGATTAAGGGTTGTGAATGTATTTGGTTTAAATGTTTTTTCATGGTTTATAATGCAAAATTCATGATTTATTAATGCTTATGAACATTGTGGGATGCATTGGAATGATAATTAAATGGTGGGGTCATGGTTTATCCCTAGTTGGATGATTTTTCCTTGGTGTATGGTTTGGAAAGAAAGTGACCTCAACCGATTTATGAAATTGTCAATGAATGTGATTTTGTCACCTATTTTGGTTTGCTCACTTATATTAATGCATTTGTATAAAATAAAGGGGGTTAATGGAGTTTGGGGTATATAATGGATTCCCCAATTTTGTAAGCTATGGTATTGGGGGCACAATGAAATCCCAAAAATGATTGGTTTGATCTACTTCCTTACTACTAATGCAAGGCATAATTGGCTAATTAGATAATAATAATAACGGTCTTAAAAACCTTATAGGGTACACAAGAATCCCCTAAGTGATTTTAATAATGGAGTCTGCGGGGTACGAAGGAATCCCCAATAGTATTGGTTAATGACATTACTTGCAAGCTATAGTCAGTATGATGATACCACTTAATAATGCCTTTATAATTGACTCCTGGAATTTGGTAAATGGGTTATGTGTTGAATGTTTTAATTGGGCTTAAAGGGGTTTGTGTTAGCTAACTGTGAAGGTGTGAGTCCAAATGACTGATACTAGAAAGTCATGGTTACCGATGTGAGAGTTGATCTTAGTGACCATGTGCTTGTAGGGTACAAGGAAACCCCATAAGTATATATATATATATATATATATAAATATATATAAATGTATTATGGTTGGAGAAGGGTACATAGGAATCCCTAGCCTTCTATGATATCTCTGGTACGTGTGACTATAATGCAATGGGGCCCAACTAAAGGGTTACAACTGGACAATTATAGCCTATGGGTGGATTCTATGATAGTCAAGCTACACAACCCAGCTTAGGATTTTTAAATATTCATGCTAAGCCATGTTCCCTACCTCGACACGTGATATATATATATATGTATGTATTTTTGTTTGATGGTTGCATGGGATTTAACTAGTTCTAAGTTATTATTCAAGGAATTATTTATTCCCTTATACCTGAGTTACATGCTAGCGCTCCAACCGCTAACCTTCTACAGATACTATATCCCTACGTGATGCAGGGTCAGAAGGCAAGTCTACCTTTCCTGAGAAGTGATCAGGTGTTCATCGTTAGTTTATGAGTTAACTTGAATGGTGAGCTTCCACCATTCAAAAGACTTCATTTCATGTTTTGGTTTCTCATGTCATAGACTTTATTTTTGATGTGTTTTGGCTATGGTCAGGGGCATGTCCCGATATTTTATTGGTACTCGATTTTTATTAGAGACTTTATGTATATGTGGACATGGGTATTGTGGATGTTGTTAGATATTGATCCTATTTAGATTCTTCTTGGGTTTCTTATTATATTTTATTTTTTATTGGCATTCATCCATTGCTAGGTGTTATTGGTTGTATTAGAATAGGCTTATGGGGTAGTCTCCGGTCCTCGACAGACTTGGGATGCCAGTCATGGCCAGGACCTGGTTTGAATCATAAAAAAGTTGGTATTAAAGACTAGTTTCATGATCAATTGGGTGACCACAAAGTCGTGTCAAATAGAGTCTCTTTTATGAAAGTGTAGCATGCCACACTTATAATATAGAGGCTATAAGACATTTTGGAATATTTCTCTTTTCTTGTTATATTACTTCGAGCTATAGAGTCTAAGGTATTGAATCTCTCTAATTAGATCATGCCTCTCAGATGATCTGATATTCGAGGAAACTCTTCTGTCCTGACTGAGGACAATATGGATGAATCTCATCCTACTTTAGAGGTATAGACCCAGTCTAGGGTTGCTACTTCTGACTGTTCTCGTTGAGTTCCACCTGAATCCACAAATCCTTCTCCATCCGGTAGCACTCATACTCAGTCACCTCAAGGTAATATTACTAATATTGAGTTTTACAAGTCCATTTATCTATTGACCTAGTTGGTGACATCTCAGTCACGTCAGACGTGTTCTGTTGGTATTGTTGTGAGATCTTTTGAGGCTACTAGAGTTGGACAGTTTATGATTTTGAGCCCTCTGACTTTCTAAGGTACTACGATTAAGGAGGATCCTTAAAGATTTAATTGATGAGATAGAGAAGATCTTTTAGGTCATGCATGCTACTGAGGTAGAGGTTATGGAATTCACTACTTATTAGCTGAAGGATATAGCATACTAATGGTAAGAAGAGTGGAAACAACTTAGGGGTGATGAAGTTGAGTCTGCTTTGTGGGATGATTTCTCCAGTGCTTTTCTTAACCGCATACTTTCCTCGAGAGTTGAGAAAGGCGAAAGTGGAGGAGTTTGTGAATTTGAAGAAAGACAGGATGTCAGTAAAGGAGTATGCCTTAAAATTCCACTAGTTGTCTTGATATGCTCTTGATCTAGTGTCTAGAATGAGAACTAGAGTGAGGAAATTTTCTTTTTGTTTATCTCGTAAGCTAATTTTGGGGAGCAGAGCTGCCTTGTTGAACAAAGTTATGGACATCTCTCAACTTGTGGTGTATACACAACAGTTGAGAAGGAAAAAAATAAGCAAGTCGATATAGGGGTGAGAAAGAGTAAGAAGTTTAGGTATTTAGATCAGGGTAGAGGTTAGCAATAGAGTAGTAGGAATAGTGGGAAATGGTCTAAGATGAGGTTGGGTAACTCCGGTTCCTATTCGACAGCTAGTTCACCTTATCCGAAGCCTCCCAAAGATGATTGTTTCTAGTGTTGATAGTTATAGGGAATAGGGTGCCTAATTTTAGGACAATGGAGCCTAGTCAGCTATATTGTAATACCCCGCATGTTTCTAAGCTAGGAAGTGAATATGTATTCCTACGTATGAAATCTCCTATCCTGTGATTCATACTTGAGTACATGACTTACAATGAATAATATCCTAGTGATAGGATAGCTTATGATGCATTAAGCATGTTCATATGAATCACTTAAGGTAATACAAGCAAAGAGTTTTTGAATCCATCAAGTTTTAGTGTTTGAGTTTGCAAGGGTCATCTTTGAACGAGTATAACTCGATGTTAATATGGTATTTTGGCTGATTTAGACCCACCAAATTGTAGAGAATCGAATTATCTTTCCAACGATATTAATTTTGCCTTAATCCAATACCCGACCAAAAAGTTATGCCTATTTTCATGAGAGACAGTAAGGATAGGTATTGGTTTGGTGCCGCCCAACCCAAGCATAGGCGATTGGTTAGGTGCCGCCCAACCTAGCTTAGGCAATCACTTGGGCGCCACGTAAGTTAGTTCCAGGTGCCAAAAACACTCCGTTCTGAGTTATTTTAAGGGTAATTAAGTCTTTTAACACTCCTTACATGTCCGTAAACTTAACCCTATGAAATATATAGATTCTAAACATATTACAACCCTATTATCATCTCAAAGCTCATCATCCAAGAGCACTAAAAGAGAAAAACAACTAGGGTTGCATAACTAAGCTTGAAGATCAGATTTCAAGAAAATTCCTTCGTCAATCATCAAGAATCTTCCTTCTAAGGTATGCGTTAGTTGATTTATAGATCCCTTTCATCCATAAAGCTCAAAAACCCTCTTTTTCATTATAAAGTATGATTTCTATATTGTTGGGTGTTGATGATCATGTTGTTGATATTGGGTGATTCCCAAGATAGAATCTTTATATGTTTTTTTTTTGAATTTTATGATATCATATGAGTTGGAAACATGTAAATTTGGTTGTTCATGATGTATAATTTGATGATTTCACCTATGCTTAAGATGTGCATGTAAGGTGTTTGATAAAATGCCTAAGAAACTAGAAATCATGCAATATAGCTAAATTGTGACTAAGTGAAGGATTCATGATATGCCCTTACGTTCCAATGACTTCTATGTTGATAATGTGCCTTCTAAATATTGTTGGAATACTCATGAACTATTCTTATGAGATTATGCTATGTTTACTTGCAAATCCTACTTATGAACAAGATGTATGATAACCATGCAATCCACATGAACTTCCATGCTATTGGTATGTGTTGACAATATGATTATGCAATGAACATAATATTAAGATTGTCTAAGTACTTTCGTGTGATATGAAATCCTTTCCATGCAATACATTTTTGATAACCATGCTTAGTATGAGATCCCTACTTATGGTATTATAAATTATGGACTCTACTCTTATGATCAAGTCAGTCATGTGTGTCAATTTCCTTCCATCGAGTCCTGAGGGTACCTGTACCCAAAAACTATAGCTGTGTGCCTAGATCCATGTCATGTTTCACGATATCCGAACTTAAGCTATGATTTCATAGACTTCAATTAGTCATGTGACTTAGGAAAACCTTATGAGCTTAGTCAGTTGTCAGATATCAGTAACATTCCACCAGTCAATGGAATTCAGTAAGATTAAGTCATGCACAGTTAGTTATTCATGTCCAGTCCCTCCAGCTAGGAGTAGAGGTTAGCATTGAGTGAACCCAAGGATTGGAACTCACCCGTCAGTTCAGGGTGTGATTCTTAGTAGTCATCCTTATGTTCTAGAACTATGTAGCTAGCGTAGGTTGAGACATCTTAACCCATCAGATTAGGGTTGATGAGGTGGCTTAACTCGTCAATTTAGGGTTTCCACCGTTCTCATTGAGTACTCGCTAGATAAGGGTTACTCACAGGCTGTCCTTACCCTTGGCACGGTATTGAAACCCCTCCAGTCAGAGCAGAGATTGGACCCCAGCTTAGCCATAACGGCATACATGGGGCATGTCGGTTAAACACTACTTCCCACAGTTTTAGTATCAGTCTCAGTAAAAGAAGTCAGGGCATTCTTCATATTTCAGTATATACAGGACTGTCAGATACAGTCGTCCATGTTATCAGTTTCAGTTTTAATCATGACAGTTATCAGTAAACTATGTATTAGCTTATAGGTCATGCTATCACGTATTCACGGTCCCAGTTTCTATATATGTGTGTTTGCACTCCCACATTTATATTGGTCAGTCAGTGTTGTTCATGCATGAAACCCTTTATGTTCAGCCTACCTTCCCCGTATGCTCAGTACTCCAGTTGTACTGACGCATTTGCTCTATGGTGCTTTCTTTTCATGTTACACCATAGGTTTCAAGACACGAGCTCCAACCTAGCAGTAGCGGTAGCATTCCAATCGCAGATACACAGTGAGTCCTCATTGATTTGAGGACAATATGATTTGTTTCATTTATTTATTTCTTCAGTTCAGTTTTATGGAGTTAGTTGGAGACATGTTCCTTCAACTCCTTATTCAGATAGTTTAGAGGCTTTCAAATTTATGTTCAGATTTACGTTCAGATTGAGTTATTTTGGGTATTTTCACCCACATGATTGTATTTAGTTGAACCTTATGGCCTTATAGTTCTATGTATTCCATATTATTATATCATGATTTGCAGCATACAGGTATAGATATCAATCATAGGTTAGCTTGTGGTCCCTCAGGGTCATGAGCACCGTATAGCATTTAGTTCAGCGAATCGGGGTGTTACATATATCATATCCTCCTTAAAGATTTTATAGTCGAGTGCATCATGGTTTTTGTGATAAGGTAAGGAACTGATGTTTCAATTGTCATCAACAAGGACATATATTGAGTAGTTTTCCCATAAGTAAGTTTGATTCTAGGGAAAATAAAGTCCCTATTGCCTCTTCATTAGCTCCTTCCCCAAAGGGCGCCACTTCTAGTATCGTCACTGGTCGAAATTGCTTATATGCTCTTACTACCCGTTAGGAGTTTGTGGCATCGCCTGATATCATCACTAGTGTGTTGAAACTCTTTTATCATAATGTCTATTATTTTCTTTATCTGGGGTCTACCCTTTTTTATGTGGCCCCATTTGTGGCTGTGCATTTTGGCTTTGGTCCTGAGTATATTTCAGACCTTTTTTCTATTTCTAACCCAATTGGTGACTCTGTGGTTGCTAGAAGGGCATATAGGTATTGTGTGGTATATGTTTATGGTAGGGAAAATTTGGTGGTTCTGTTTGAATTAGACATGCTAGATTTTGATATTATTCTAGGATGGGTTTGCTATACTCATGCTATTTCACGTTAGACTATCAGATCCGTAAGACCATCATTAAATTCCTTAATGAGCTGATTATTGAATGGGAAGAGAGTTCCTTAGTGCCTAAGAGGAGGTTTATATCATATCATAGAGCCCAAAAATTGATTTACAAGGGATATCTTTATTATTTAGTATGGGTTAAAGATTCTAACTCAAAGGTTCTTTCTTTACAAACAATTTTTGTGGTTAAGGAGTTTGTTGAGGTTTTTCTTGATGATCTTTCTAATGTCCCTCCTAATAGGGAAGTTGATTTTGAGATTAATCTCACTTTGAGAACTCATCCTATCTCTATCCCTTCTTATATAATGGCTCTAGCTAAGTTGAAGGAACTTAAGAAACAATTAAAGGATCTTTTGGACAAGGGTTTTATCCACCTTTGTGTATCTCTATGTGGTTCTCCCATTCTTTTTATGTGTAAGAAGGATGGTTCTCTTCGGATGTGTATTGATTACCGTTAGTTGAATAAGGTGCCAGTGAAAAATAAGTACTATCTTCCTAGGATTAATGTTCAGGGTGCTAAGTATTTCTCTAAGACTGACCTCTATTTGGGCTATCATCCATTAAAAATTATGGAGGAGGATATCTCTAAGACTTCTTTCATACTCGATATAGGAATTTTGAGTTCTTAATCATGTCTTTTGGGTTGACCAATGGCTCGACTACATTTATAGATCTCATGAACTGGGTATTCTATCAGTTTATGAATTTGTTTGTGATTGTGTTTATAGATGATATATTATTATATTCAAAGAGTGATATGGGTCATCCCAATCACCTCTATGTTGTGTCGTACACCCTAAAGAAAAATCAATTGTATGCTAAGTTTTCTAAGTGTGAGTTTTTGTTAAGTGCTGTTACTTTTTTAGGTCATGTTGTTTCTAGGAAAGGGATCATAGCAGATCCATAAAAGGTTGTGATAGTTAAGAAGTGGCCTAGACCTTCGACTCCAATCAATATTCAGAGCTTCTTGGGTTTAGCTGGTTATTATAAAAGGTTTATAGTGGGATTTTTGTTGATTGCTACACCTTTTACTAGGTTGACTCATAAGAAGGTGAAGTTTCATGGTCTGATTCTTGTGAGGGGATTCTTGAGATGCTGAAAAATAAATTGACTTTTGCTTTGGTTTTGACCTTACCTGAGGGTAGTAATGGTTTTGTGGTTTATTGTGATGCATCCCATGTTGGACTTGGTTGTGTATTGATGTAGCATAGCAAGATGATAGCATATACTTCTAGACAGTTGAAAGTTCATGAGAGGAATTATCCAACTCATGATTTGAAGTTGCTGGATGTGGTATTCGTACTGAAGATTTAGTGGCACTATGTATATGGGGTTCATGTTGACATCTTTTTAGATCATAAGAGACTGCAGTATGCGTTCACTAGAAGGAGTTGTATCTCAAGCGAAGGAGATGGCTTGAATTGCTCAAGGTCTATGACATGAGCCTGTACTATCACCTAGGTAAAGCTAATGCGGTTGATGATGCTCTTAGCAAGTTATCTATGGGGAGCATATCTTATGTGGAGGAAGAGAAATGGTATTTAGTGGAGGATATTTACCATTTGGCTAATCTTAGAGTTTATCTCTTAGATTTTAAGGATGGAGGTGTGTATGCGAAAAAGGTGACAAAGTCATCACTTGGTGCTGTGGTAAAAGAGAAGCAGGTGTTGGATCATATGTTGATGCAAATCAAGGATGATGGGGGTAGGCAGCATGTGATGGTATCTTGAGATACCAAGGGAGGTTATGTGTTCTAGATATGGATGGGATGCGAGGTAGAGTCTTGACCAAAGCTCATGAGTTGCATTATTCGGTATATCCTGGTTCGACAAAGATGTATCATGATCTTAAGGATATTTATTGGTGGAATAACAAGAAGTGGGATGTAGCTAATCTTGTGGCTAAGTATATGGTGTGTTAACAAGTGAAAGTGGAACACTTAAGGCCTGAAGGGTTGTCTTAAGAAATTGAGTTGCTTGTATGGAAATGGGAAGTGATAAATATGGATTTTGTTATTGTCTTTTGCGGTCTTGGAACCAGTTTGATTTTATTTGGGTCATCATGGATAGAATGACTAAGTCTTCTTACTTCTTGTTGGTCAGGACTAATTATTCTGTCGAGGATTATGCAAGGTTGTTTATTTAGGAGGTTGTGAAGTTGCATGGTGCTCCAGCTTTCATTATTTCTGATCATGGTACTTAGTTCTCATCTCATTTTTGGCGGTCATTTTAGCGATGTTCGAGGACTAAGGTGACCTTTAGTACCACTTCCCACCCATGGATGGATGGACAAGTGGAAATAACTATTCATACTTTAGAAGATATGCTTCGTGCTTTTGTAATTAATTTTTGTGGTAGTTGGGTTGACTAGTTATCTCTTTTAGAGTTTGTGAACAATAATAGTCATCACTCTAGCATTGGTATGACTTCTATCGAGGCGTTGTATGGTAAGAGGTATAGATCTCCTATTGGAAGATTTAAAATTGGTGAGGCAAGGTTATTTGGTCTTGATTTAGTTCAACAAGCAATGGAGAAGGTAAAGGTGATTCCAGATAGGCATAAGACTACCTAAATTTGACAAAAGTCCTATACAGACATAAGGCAAAGAGAGTTAGAGTTCGATGTGGATGATTGAGTGTTCTTGAAGATATATCCCATGAAGGGAGTGATGCATTTTAGGAACAAGGGGAAGCTCTGTCCCTATTACATTGGCCCTTATTTAATTTTGAAGAGAGTGGGAAATGTTGTCTATGAATTAGAATTTCCTACAAGTTTGGGTTCCACAAACCCCGTATTTCATGTGTCCATGCTGAGAAAATGCATGGGTGACCCTTCCGCGGTAGTGCCTATTGAGAATGTTGGTATCTCAGATTCCTTTTCTTACTAAAGGTACCGGTATAGATCATGGATAGAAAAGTTCATAGGTTGCAGACTAAAGATGTGTCTTTGGTAAAGGTCCTTTGGAGGAACCATAAAATGGAAGAAGCCACTTGGGAAGCGGAAGAGGATATGAAGGCTAAGTATCTATTTCTATTCCATGTGACGGATGAAGAAGCTTGAGGTACAAATTATATTCTTTTTTGTTATTATCTAGGGTTATCCTTTGATTGTGGTTTTTTATGGTTATTTTCGTGTAGAATGTGCCTAGCTCATCATTAGAGAATGAATGATCCTAGGAGGGGATAATGTAACACCCTCAAATTTTGAGCAATTTATTTTTGGTCTTTTCATGCTTGGAATATCAATTTTTCACCCAAATTGTGTTCCAGGATGTTAAAAGGGAAACCTAGAAGAGTTTTGGAATTTTCAGACGGGCTTTCGGGTGATTTTGGACCCCTATGGCAGCAAACCTCTGCGATATTGGCGTACCACAGAGGTTATCACGGAGACTAACCTGCATGAAACAGTGGCTGTGTATTGCGATAGGGTCCGTGACACGGAGGATGGACCTCCGTAATAAGGTTTGTGCCACAGACCCTTGTATTTTCTGTGATAGTTTTTTATTTTTAATTGGATGAGGGGCAATGGGTTTTTTTCAATTAGAATGACCCGTAAGAACTATATAATTCAATTCTCACTAGTTTTCATGATACCAAGGTCATTATTTTCACTCTGAATCATTCTCTCTCAAAATCCCCTTTTCAACTCAAGGCTAGGTCTTCAGGAGGTGATCATCTAGGGTTTCCAAGGAATTATTTTCTTTGAATTTCATGGCAATTAAGGCATGTGTCTCTTTCCTTTAAACTTATATTTTATTAATGGCATGAAATTATTCATGATTCATGGTTTTGATAATGGGTTTTCAACTATGGGTTGAGGGTTGTGAATGTATTTGGTTTAAACATTTTTCCAAGATTTATTATGCAAAATTCATGCCTTATTAATGCCTATGAATGTTGTGGGATACATTAAAATGGTAATTAAATGGAGGGGTAATGGTTAATCTCTAATTGGATGATTTTGCCTTGGTATATGGTTTGAAAATAATGTTCCCTCAACCTATTTGTGAAATTGTCAATGAATGTAATTTTTTCTCCTAGTTTGGTTTACTCACCTGTATTAATTCACTGGCATAAAATAAAGGAGGTTAATGGAGTTCGGGGTACAATGGATTCCCCAATTTTATAAACTATAGTATTGGGGGTACCACAGAATCCCTAAAATGATTGGTTTGGTCTATTTCCTTAAAACTAATGCATGACATAATTGGCTAATTAGATAATAATAATAATAATGTTCTAGAAAACCTTATGGGGCTTACGTGAATACCCTAAGTGATTTTAATAATGGAGTCTGCGGGGTACGAAGGAATCACCGAAAATGTTGGTTAATGACATTTCTTGCAAGCTATAGTTGGTACGATGGTACAACTTAATAATGCCTTTATAATTGACTCTTGGAATTTTGTATATGGGTTACGTGTTAAATATTTTAACTAAGCTTAAAGGGGGTTGTGTTAGCTAGCCGTGATGTTGTGAGTCCAAATGACTGATACTGGAAACTCAGTGGTTACCGATGTGAAGGTTGGTTTTGATGACCGTGTGCTTGTGGGGTACAAGGGAATTGCCAAAGTATATATATAAATATATAATTGTATCGTGGTTGGCGAAGGGTACTTGAGAATCCTCGGCCTTCTATGATATCTCCGGTACATGTGGCTAACTTGCACTGGGGCCCAACCAGGGGGTTACAACTAGACCCGGTGGATTTTATGATAGTTAAGCTACACAACCCAGGTTAAAATTTTTAGATGTTCATGGTAAGCACTGTTCCTTACACGTGATATATATATTTATATATATTATGTATTTTTGCATTTGATGGTATGCATGTGATTTAACTGATTTTGAATTATTATCCATGGCATTATTTGTTCCCTTATCCCTGAGTTACATTCTAGTGCTCCAACTGCTAACCATCTTCAGACGCTGTATCCCCATGCGATGCAGGGTCCGAAGGCAAGTCAACCTTTCCTGCGTAATGATCAGGTATTTGTGGTTAGTTCGTGAGTTCACTTGAAGTGGTGAGCTTTCATCATTCAGAAGACTTCATTTCATGTTTTTATTTCTCATGTCGTAAACATTATTTTGGATATGTTTTGACTATGGTCGGGGGCATGTCCCGATAATTTATTTTTACTTGGTTTTTGTTAGAGGCTTTGTGGATACTGTGGACAGGGGTATTTTGGATGTTTTTTGATATTGATCCAAAATAGGATTTTCTTGTGTTTCTTATTATGTTTTATCTTTTATTGGTATTCATCCACTGTTAGGTGTTATTGATTGTATTGGAATAGGCTCAGGGGGCACTCTCCGGTCATCGTTGGACTTGGGATGCCCGTCATGGCCATACCTTATTTTGGATCATGACAATTTACAATAAAACTTAACCCTAATTTTGACTCAAATAACGGTACTAAATTTTTTTAATGAAATGTTGGACTCCATTTCACTCTAAAATCATTGAAGAAACTAATGAACTTTATCATAAAATTAACATAAGTCCAAAAGAAGCTCGGGACATGAAAACTATATTACACAGTGGATAAAATAAAAATACATGTTTTCAAATGCACAAATGAAGCAATAGGGGTCAACATCGATGGCAAAATTCAACAACATATTTACTATCAAAGAAAGTGAATATAGATGTACAAATTCAGAAACTATTCATGCTAAATTAGTTCAACACACAAAATCAACATGTGTATATGGTAAGAGTAAATCAACATTTCGGTGATAAAGAAACAACCTTTATTATAGATATTTTTAGATAAAAAAATCTGCTGTTGTGGTATGGTGGAAATACAACTTTTAAGATCCTCAACGAGCCTTGAACATCGGCTAGAGCTTCGAGTGACAACTTTGAGTACTATCTTAAACGGAAAATGATAATGTGTAGGGTCGGCATGTAATAGGTGACCTAATTACTTTGGTTTGTTTCAACTTCACAATTGAAGAGATGGTGAGCGGATTAAGGATATAGGAGTGTTACGTGTTGTTCTCTTTGCGTATTGTTTTGGTTTCTTTCGTGGGTGTTTTTTGATAAAGGATGAAAGAATATAAATGGGTCTTTTAAGACTATAGATGGTGGATGCTTAGTCAAGATAGAGATGAAAGAGCAACAATGATTTTTGGTGGGCTTACATAGCGTTCAGAGGCTTTGGGAGATGTGAATCATTTATAATTGTTGTTTATTTTTCCTCTACATCAACATATGTGTGTGTGCGCGCTCTTGTGAGATTGATGTGAGGAAGTGCTTGTGTGTGTCTTGTAATCTCTTCTAACAGAAGAAGAGAAGTGTATGAAAAGAAATTATTGACAACTACGGCCCTCCCCCTCTATAATCTCTAGGACTAGGTTTTATACAAGGATAAAAATAAAAATAAATGTTGAAGATAATATGGTAAGAAGAAAGAAAATAGAAAGATATATTTTTATATTTGATAGAGTAATATTTTCCTATAAAAATAGAACATATTTCTTATTTTTGGAAGAGTAATATTTTCAAAGGAATGAAAAATCCTTCTTATTTTTCTAAGATAAAAATGTTTAGAAGAGATTATAGGATAATGTGAGTTTTCAAATTTTGAATCCCATAATGTTATAAGACTAATGTGCAATGATTTTACTACTCATTCTCACTAAACATTTGTGCACATTACCTTGTTTTTAATGAATGAACGAGACATATAGGTGATAAAATACACTAATATCCTCTTTTGCAATCATAGAGTTGAGAAGATCAAAAGATGTGGATTGGAGCTGAAAATGATCAAAACGGAGCAAGAAAAGTGCAACTAAAGACTTGACACAGAAAGGCCTCAGGTATCACGGTCGCGGTAGTCAATCAAAAGTCATTCAAACGCGGTCGCAGCCAGACCCACGCAATCACGGCTTAGCGGAAGAAATCAACCCAAGGGCAAAACTAAAAATGCACGTGGTTGATCCAATTTTGACAAAAAGATTCAAACCCTAGCATGATGGATGGTATTCTATCTTCCCCAATTCTTAGGTTTAGCTCTTGAATTCATATCCTCTATTTTTGGAGAAGAAAACATTGTATAATTTTCGGGTGAAGAATACATTGGAGACTTTCTAAGTGGAAGATTAACTCACTTCCATTGTAGATTTATGGGAGTCCCAAGTTTGAATAAACATTTACTTAAGCTTTAATAAATTACTTCAATGGAGATTATGGGTATATCTATGCTTATTTATCTTATGTGTAGCTAGATCTCCTTCTTGGAGTTATGTGTGAATAGGGGTTAAAGTATGTGTGGGTTGTTATTGATTTGCTTCTATTTAGTAGTTCATGTTTATGAGGTTTATCATTGCTATGATAACTTGGTTAGGGTTTGATGGGTAAAACCCCTAATTACCTACATGGGTATGATGAGTGAAAGCTCCATGCTCTAGAAACCCAAAGCCATTTTCAAAAGAAGGGTATTGGGTGAATTTTAGGAATCCATATCATCCTTGAAAGATGGATATGGAGACCAAAGCAATGATAGACAATTGTGTGTGTAGTTTGCTAAATTTTCACTATCTTAGAAATAAGGGTGAATGCGAGATTGACTATACCATGGGTATCATCCTAGAAATAGGGATGCCTAGATTGAGGTTATTATTACCAATTGTTGAACAAACCTATTAGGTATTCAAAAGAATCAATGAGTGAAAGTTTGGTGTTTTGTTGAAAGACTAGCATCAAAATCTATAACCAAACCTACCCATATGTGACTTACTAAATTGATGTTGATTGCTAACACCCACAAATCACTCCCTTAGTAGTGCATAATCCCAAGATCCGTGCATACCTGTTAAAACTCTAATTATTCATAGCCCCAAACTTATACTTAAAAAAAATCCAAAAAGAAACATTAGTGTAGATACCTATCTCCCCCAGTTTTACCTTCTTGTAACATTGGTTTGGATTTAACTTGTATCTATTATTTTGAAGTAACTTAATTTCCACTTACATTAATTGTGGATTTGACCCCGACTCAAAAGTTGGGTAAATATATTGACGATGACCACTTTCCACTCAAATTGACATGTAAGTTGAACGTTATCAAAAATGGCTCCGTTGTCGGGGAACAATTTGGTGTATTAAGTTAGTTTGAAATTTTAGATTACTTTCTTGAATTCAAGCTTGGAAATGTTTGTTGTGATTTTCTTTTATAGGTAGCGTTTTATTTTATTTTACCTTTCTCTATGGCATCTTTCGATAAATATGAAAGATTGGAAGTACTATTTTGACAATCCATGTCCATATTGTGATGTTGGTAGTTGGAAGTACTATCTTGACAATCCGTGTCCATATTGTGATGTACCACACTTCATGAGAGATTGTGACTATGCTCCCTAGAGAGAGATAGATTCACCATCTCGATCCTATAGGGAGTATAGGTGTTCTTTATGTAGTGGTTTAAATGAAAATTGGAGTGATTGTCCAAATGTCCCCCATTATACTTACCGAAGTGCTAGTTCTTCTTATGATATTGATAGGTCTTATGATGAGAAGAAGAAGGAGAAATAAACTGGACCCATTGGTCTTGTAGCAATGCTTCAAACCATTTTGGATCGGGTAACTACAATAGGAGAGAACATACAAGACATACATCAATCCAATGAGGCATTTGGAAGGGAGATTGTCAAGGTAAAGGACATGGGCAAGGGAACAAATCTTTCAAATGTCATTGCCCTTCCCACTTCCCAAGATGATGTTAATCAAGAATAGAAACCAAGCTTTGATGATGATCTTGGAAACAAGGAACCCTCGACTTCCCAACCAACCAAATTAAATGATGATGAAGATGTCAAAATAAAAGAAATTGTACCAGAGTCAAAAGAAAAATCAAACAACATCCCTTATAACTACTCTAGTTCATTTCGGGGTGAAGGTGCTATGAAGAAAAAATTTTAAAACTAAGAGTTTGACCTCATTCCACCCACTTTTCAACATTATGCCTAGAGTATGTGATGAGAATCCATCCACCTAGAAGAATGAAAGATTGTTGGTAGACGGGGTCCGATTCCTATATTTTTGAAATTGACATTCCAAAAGAACAATTGGAACCTCATCTATCAAAGGCCAAAGAACACAACTACCAATGTACAATGAGTCGTATATTTATGTGCTAATCTTTACCCAAAGAGACAAACGAAAAGTTCAATGTAAAGTTGGGTAAAAGGTTCAAGTCTTCAAAATGGCGAGATCGAATCTTGCTCGCCATTTTGTTACATCTTCTAAGTTTTATCTTGAAAGATTTAAATCTTCTATCCCTCTGCCGCTCATTTCATATTGAATAAAAGTTGGGACAGAGATTCAAGTCCTCTTGGTGGAAACATAAAAGGAAGTGGTGAAGGCTTTGTGCTACGACATTAAAATAAGCGCTAGATAGGAGGCAACCTATCACACTGTGAAAGTGGCCAGTATCCTTTTAGTTTATGTAGACTAGAGTAGATTTCAATTTTTATTATGTTTTAGTGCATGCACAATCCATGAAATATTGGTGGTAAGAGGAATTTTGATTAAATTTCAAAAAAGGTATATGTGAAATTGGAAATTTGGACCAAACAAGAAGTGCAAGAGACCTATTTATTTGGTCTTAGTTACCACAACTGTGGTCTATTCCATTGTGATCGTGGAGGCCGCATGTTCGCGGTTGGAGAACTAAGATCGCGATCGTGGTCAAAACAGATTAAAAGACTATTCGAATGCCTTTTTCCACATGCCTTTTTTTCAAATTTACTTAAATTCTTTCCAAATTTTTTGCTTTGTGTGGGGTATCCAAGAGTCAATTTATTCCTTGCATCATCTAATTATGTAAGTTATCTCAATTTCCTTAGTTTTGATATAATTGCATGCTCAAAACTTGTAGTGTAGAGAAAGGCCTAAAATAATGTTTTCATTGTTAAATCCATGCTTAGTACTGATTATTGTTGTGGTTAGCTATTATTGTTTGTGTACACACTAATGGGGAAGTCTTGAGTACCTAAATTTAAGATTTAAATGATTGAAGTAAGCATGTACACCATGTGTTTGATTCACTGCCCCTATGAATTCCATGTTAAATTCTTTAAGTTTGAATGTATAATCATGATAACTAGGCTTAGGTCCCTTAGTCTTAATATTTACGTGCCTAGTAGAATACGAATGTGGGGATAAAATTATGTATTCTGACTGAAGTGAAGAACTAAAGACTACGGTCTCAGGTACCATGATAGTAGTCTTAATGACCGCGATTGCGTTCACGGGGGCCGCGATCATTAGGACCACGATCGATATACCTGAGGGTAGTGTATGCAGGAACCAAAAAATTTTTGCACCTCTATTTCTGCTCCAAAACCTTCTATAACATTGCCGCATGCATTTATTTGTTTGATCTAGCATATTTTTGGTATGATAAGGATAATGATGGTCTGGAATGTATTGTTTACAGGTACTAAGCCACCTAAAAAATGGAAGAATTTGATAATACCAGATTCATTACCCCACAGTTCTAGAACTACTATAATGTGGACTTGAACAGAACTAAGTTGCTCCCTAAAAGGGGTATCAACTTACATAAAGTAGAGAAAAGGTTCCCAAGTTTTCATGCCTGACCTGAGCAGACCTGGTGATATGTTTTTCCTCGTACCTCTATGTTGCTAATGAGCACTAGGTATGAGAATTCTATTCTAACCTAAGCGTAGTTTCTTTCACAAACCCGGTAATGATAATTCGGGGAAGGAAAGTGAACTTCGGGATAGTGCAGATCAACGAGGTATATGGGCTCCTGAATGCTGAAATGGAGCAGTTTCATGTAAAAGCATGTGCTCCAGGGACCTGGATGGTAGATATTGTATGTGCTGGCAAAAAGGTTCCTTAGGCCACCACCAAGAGAGACATTGTGATGAATGATTTCATAATTGAGGCTCGGCTTTGGCTAAATATCGTCTATAGCTGAGTATTGCCGCGAATCACATGACCATTCTCACAGACATGTGAGATTAAATGGTGGCCTATCTTCTCTCTGGTATCACCCTGGATATGGGCGAGATTGTGCATTCAAAATAGAGGTACGTTAGAAATCCTAGATGTACATATCTTCTTCTTCCTTCCCTTATCATAGAGATATGCAGAAGAGCATGGGTGGAGGAGTATTCTATAGATCTCTGGGTGTCCCCATGCCCTCATATCTTCCTACTCAAATTTAGAGGTGAGGTTTCTCCAAATCAAAGTAAAAAGAGGAAGATGGACTCAAGCAAAAAAGTCCAAAAGGATACAGACTCTTGCAGACCCTCATCAGCTACAACCACTGATGACATCTCTAGTCAGATGCACATGGTGAGAGAAATACTATCCAGACTACCTCATGGATAGGGAGAGTCCTCCACCGCTCGCCACTCGTACGTAGCTCAGTCAGACTATGAGAAATAAAAAGATAAGCAAAAGAAAGAGGGAACCACTGTTGCCTATTTGGAGAGAGCTTATTCAGCCTTAGCGGCATCACACAGGGACCTCAGGGATTCATATGAGAAAATGGTAAAGAGAGAGAAAAAGCAAGTTAAATTCTTTAAGAAGCTGTGGAAGGGTGTGAAGGGCATCTTTAAGGTACTCAAGCCCAACCACAACCTACCTTTACCTAAGATGGATAGTGAAGATGAGGCCACTACTGATTGATCTGATGGTGATGCTAAGGCTGATGGTATAGAGTCAGCGGGAGAGGATAGATCTTGATGCATATTCAGGGAGATCTCTTTTACTCTTGCTTGCTTGCACATGCAGTGAGGACACTACATTTTTTTAGTTGGGGGAGCCCCCGGATTTGTACTATTTTGGTGTTGTGTGCCGACTATTTCTATTGACGATGTTTTGGGATGATATTTTGGATACCATTTTTATTTTGTTTTTAAATGCTACATTTTGGGTACCCGATTGGTGCCCACGATTTATGGATTGGTATGTTTTTATTCTGGTATAGTTTTTCTCTTTTCCTTTAGCTTTGCCCTATGATGGATTAAGTGACTACATTCTTAAGGCTAAAGCATCATGTTTGGGTTTTGAGGCATAGGTGCAAGGGAAGTATAAGTACCCATAGCATAAATTTCAAAAATACAAGGGAAGTTTGAGTACATATGTCATTATATGTTGTAAAATTGGGGTCACACTTTGTACACCATTGGTGAAGTCTGAGTAGCCATATGACTATTTTACCCGTTTTGAGCCTTAATGTAAGACTAAGGCTTTGGTCGTAGCCATAGTTTAGCAAATTGTGCGAGAGGCTAATGTAAAATGAACAACCCCCTCCGTCCAAAATTTTTGAAAAATCAAGGGCATGGATGTGAGCAATGTTGTAACAAAACTTTTTATCTTTTTGTGTCTTCATAAATGTTGACTTATGAATAGAAATAGATACTCCCATTTTGTCTCTCACAAGATGGATATTTGATCGCCTTGGCGAATTTTGCATGCCATGTGTGGTGAGATTTTGGTATTAATCTCTTGTGCACTTGTATTACTAGAACTTGCCCAATTAGTCTTTTAAAACTAATTTTGATTGTATGTGGTTGGAGAAATGATCTTAGGCCACCTTTGTGATTTTAGAACCCACTCTAGCCTAAAAGGCCTACCCATTCATAATTATAATCCCTAGTACCCACATTGAGAATTTGGACCTTTCTTTGGCAAACTCATTAAAAACTGTGATCCATTCTTTTTATCCCTCTTTTGAACCAAACCCTCCTTGAACTTAAAAATGTAGCTTGAGGCTAAAATCCTAAGTTGGGGGTGGTAAAGGTTGAAGGAAGAAAGTGTGAGGCCACAAAATTGTTAGTGAAATGCCTTAGAAGCCTAAGTGTTGAAAAAAAGGAATATAAAAACAAAGGATCCAACAAAAGGAAGAAAATTGTAGGAAGATAAAAGAAAGAAAACAAAGAAGAGTGACCCATAGTAAAAAAGAAAGATTGAAAAGTTTGGTACAGATGTTCAAAGAAGGGTGTATCCATGTTGTTCCCGAATGATATCCTACCCTAACCTGCAACTACGTTACAAGCTTAGTATGTCCTTCGAGATATCCAACCATTTACTTTATTTGTAGTGGTAATTGAAAATAAGGGTAAAATTACGGTATAACACGTATTGCATAGAGATTTCTTTTGTGTGAGAGAGAGTTCTTGCACTTAAAACTCCTTGTTGTATTTTTGGTAGCTTAGTATATAGAATTTTCTTAGTATATATAATTTTCTTTCTTGTGAGGATTGGCATGTGAAAAATGTTGGGGTGGGTGATTTTGTTACCTTTCGAAGAATGAGGCAAATGGAGTATAGCTAAGTTGTGGTCAAGAGGAAGCCACCTCTAGATTATTGGTTGTTGTTTCTTGGTTTCTCTTTAAAGCCCTATGTATCCTTAAATGTTGGATCTTATGATAAGGGGTGCAGTGGAAATTAGCTTACCCCATATATAATGAGCTACTTATGGTTGTGACTAAAGTTGAAGTCATTGTGAGCTTTAAGGTATAAAGTTTAGGTATAGAGAATTGTTGTGTTATGGTAATAAGTAGTGTTTATTGAGGACGAGAAAATGCTTTAAGTTGGTGGTGTTGATGAGTGATGATTTTATCACTCATTCTCACTAAACATTTGTGCACATTACCTCATTTTGAATGAATGAATGAGACATAGTGGTGATAAAATACACTAATATCCACTCTTTGTAGGCATAGAGTTGAGGAGACTAAAAAATGTGGATTGGAATTGAAAATGATCAAATGGGAGCAAGAACAGTCCAGTTAAAGACTTGGAACAGAAAGGCCTAAGGTATCATGGTCGTGGTCTGCGGACTGTGATTGCGATAGTCAAACAAAATTCATTCAACTATGATCACGAAAGTTAATCGTAATCACAACCAGACCCACACGATCGTGGCTTAGCAGAAGAAATCAGCCCAAGGGAAAAACTGAAAATGCACGTGGCTGATCCCAATTTTGACAAAAAGATTCAAACCCTAGCATGATAGATGATATTGCATCTTCCACAATTTTTAGGTTTAGGACTTAAATTCATAGCCTCCATTTTTGGAGAAGAAAATATTGTATAATGTTTGGGCGAAGAATACATTGGAGACTTTCTAAGTGGAAGATTAGATCACTTCCATTGTTGATTTGTGGGAGTGCCAAGTTTGAAGTAACATTCACTGAAGCTTTAATAAATCACTTCAATGGAGATTATGGGTATATCTATATTTATTGATGTGTAGCTAGATCTCCCCTTTGGGTTTATGTGTGAATAGGGTTTAAAGTGTGTGTGGGTTATTTTTGATTACCTTCTGTCTAGTAGTTCATGTTTATGGGTTTTATCATTTTTGTGCTAACTTGGTTGGGATTTGATGGATTAAAGCCCCAAATACCCACATGGGTATGATGAGTGAAAGCTCCATGCTCTAGAAAATCCAAAGCCATCTTCAAAAGAAGGTTTTTGGGTGAAGTTTAGGAATCCATATCGTCCTTGCAAGAGGGATGTGGAGACAAAAGCAATGATATATAATTGTGTGTGTAGTTTACTAAATTCTTGCTACCTTAGACATAAGAGTGAATGTGAGGTTGACTATACCGTGGGTATCATCCTAGAAATAGGGATGCCTAGATTGAGGTTGTGGTTACCAATTATTGAACACACCTATTAGGTATTCAAATAAATTTAATGAGTGAAAGTTTTGTGTTTTGTTGAAACACTAGCATCAAAATCTATAACCAAACCTACCCATATGTGACTTACTAAATTGATGTTGATTGCTAACACCCATATATCACTCCCATAGTAGTGCATAATCCCAAGATTTATGCATACCTGTTAAAACTCTAATTATTCGTATCCCCAAACTTGTACTAGAAAAACCCCCCCAAAAAACATTAGAGTAGATACCTATCTCCCCCATTTTAACCTTCTTGTAACATTGATTTGGATTTAAATTATATCTATTATTTAGAATTAACTTGATTGACACTCACATTGTCCCTCGTGGACTTGACCCTGACTCCAAAGTTGGGTAAATATATTGACGACGACCGCCTTGTACTCAAATTGACGTGTAAGTTGAGCGTTATTAAAGACCTGTTAAAATTTACAGAAAACAAAATAAAATAGATCACCAAAATTAGCTAAATAATTAATTATATTCATCAAATGTAATC
Organism: Capsicum annuum; assembly: GCF_002878395.1. Lineage (NCBI taxonomy): Eukaryota > Viridiplantae > Streptophyta > Magnoliopsida > Solanales > Solanaceae > Capsicum > Capsicum annuum. The sequence goes on from NC_061119.1 coordinate 146,344,285, forward strand.
CACCCAACTCTTGTGATGGAGTTAACTAACAAATTTTTAAAAAATTTCTCATGCACTAAAAGAGTAGGAAAGTATGGAGAGGGTAAATAAACCTTTAACATTGGAAAATGAGATAAGAGTAATGATAATGATGACGATGACAACAACGATGGCTGTGGCGGTGGCAATGATAGCATCAGCGGCGACCACGAACCACGAGGACGAGGACAAGGATAAGGATGAAGATGAGGACGAGGTCTGATGATGACGATGATGACGATGATAATGATGATGAAGACAACGACGACGATGATGATGATAAAAAAATTAAGTTTTGTAAGTTATTAGGATGCATATTTACCAAAAAATAGTTAATAAGTATCTAAAAAATTATGGAAAATTTTATTTAGAAATATTAAATTCCCTGGTATATAAATTTGCATATTTAAAAATCATGCATGTGACACGTCAATATTTATTTGATACCAAAAAAGCACATAAAATACTAATATTTTAAATTAATAATTTTGATAAAATATCAACCTAGGAGGAGTATCGAATGGTCAAATTGGGTGTCAACAGGACGGGCGAGCACAAGATTATTGTTTTCATTTGGGAACCGTCATACCAACTTTGTTGGAAATGTATTAGAACAGAATAACCCTCATACTATTTGAAATCAGGTAGACAACACCCGCATCAAGCCATTTGATGGTCTCCTTCTTGACTACCTCTTGCATTAGTGGGTTTAGTATTCATTGGTGTTCCATACTAGGCACACGATCAACCTCTAATTTAATTTTATGAGAGCAAATTCTAGGAGAAATCCCTATGATGTTTGCTATGGTCCACCCAATAGCATGAAGAACTTTTTCATAATAGACTTTAAGGCTTCCACTTGTCAAGGCAATAGATCATTCGCAACAATAATTGGCAAAGTATTATTCTCACTCAAGAAGATATAATGAAGATGGGAAGGAAATGAAAAGCTCAAGTTGATGATGTTCAATAATAGAAGGTTTGACGGGTGGACTTTCATGATTTTTCAAATCAATATCCAACTTTTAAGGATTTTTAGTATAAGAGCCATGAACCGTCAATGAAGGAACCACCTCATGATATTCTTCAATCACCTCACTCCCTAAGTTCCACAAGACACTTACTAAGGGGTCATTCACAAGATCCTCCTTCATGGTGTTAGTTACCTCCTCATCAATCACATTAATCACGAAAATAACTTGCAAATCAATAGGTTGTTTCACAAGCTTACCCACATTTCTCCTCATTGTTAACCCAAAACATCATTTCACTATATTATACATTTACTAAGGCTCATACGGTAGCCAATAATAGCCTACCAAGAATGATAGGGATCTCATGATCAATTTCACAATCTAGAATGACAAAGTTGGCCGGAGAAATAAAATGGCCAACCTTTACACAAACATCATATAACACACCCATGAATAATTTGATAGAACGGTCGGTCATTAAAAGCCTCATTATAATAAGCTTGGGGGTAACAAAACCTATCTTTTGAAACTTGACAAATGACATCAAATTTATACTTACCTCATAATCACACACTGTTTTTCTGAATATGTACACCCCAATAGTCCAAGGAATCATGAATGCACCTGGGTCTTCCTTCTTCACCACCATTGTGCTAGACATTATGGCACTATGATTATGGGTCACCTCAATAGTTGTAAAATCCATGAATCATTTATTTGTGACCAAGTCCTTCTTGAATTTTTAATACCCGAGCATCTCTTGTACAACATTCAACAATGGTATATTCACTGATAGGTTGCTAAATTTTGCAAGGAATTTCTTAAACATGGTATCATCTTTCTTCTTCTTAAGTCTTTGTGGGAAGAGGGAGGAATTTTGATTTTTGGCAAAGAGACAATGGAGTTTCTTTCGATTTTGGAGAATTTCCATCAACCTCTTGGAGAGTTTTCTCACTTTCAACCTTTCTTTCAACTACCTTTGTTTTTTCAACAATTGGCTCATTAAGATTTGAAACGCCATCGTTTGACTTTTCTAGACACTTTATCTTTCCATTGGTTTGTTCATTACTTCCCTTTTTACTAGGATCGTTATCAAGATTTAACAATATCTTTACCTGTAGTCCAACAACTCCTAGTAACAATAGCCATAATGTGATCATCATTCTTAGAATTAGCATCCATGTTATCAGGTAATCCACCTTTTGGCCTTGCATTGAGATAGCTGAGATTTTTCCTAATTGTGTTTTAAGTTACTTGATAGAGTCTAAATGAGAGGTCACCATTTGTTTGAGTTATGATAAATCACTTTTCAGCTCTCTTAATATTCTATCACTTTTATCAACACCTAATAAAATACAAGCAAGGACATCTTCACTCTTGAACTTATTTGGATAATTAGATCTTGACTCTTTACCCTTGGCCATATCATGTGGATAGGTGTACCAGTCATAATATCTATCCTTAGCTTTTAAATCTTTCTCTATATCATAAAATTTACCACTCCAATCTTTGTCATGATTACGGCCTTTCCGCCACTGTTCTTCCATTCATGATCCCTTTTCTTGTAACTTTGATTCCACCTTGCATTCGATAGGTATGGTGTGAATCCACCGATTGGTTTGACAAGAACCTAATTTTCTTATTAAGAGATTCCGCTTCTTCATTATCATAAGCTTTAACACTGTTAGAAGTAATAACATTGACTGTCTTTGGAGGATCCCCCATTACATGCTTAGTGAAAAGATTCAATTGAGTCATCACTTTAACTATATTCTCATCTATTACTTCATTATTTTTTTCTTTGTTCTTGACTCACAAATGATGTGAAGGGATCCCCCATAGCTACCTCAGTATCTCTTGTATGCCAACCTTGAGGTTTCTTGGCTACCTGATCTAATAAAGCCACTACAATACTATAAGATTATTTTATAATAGATTTTCTGGCTGTATTATCGACTACCATCTTGTTCAATTGGTTTAATGACCTATATATGATTTAAATAAGCATTTTTTTAGGACTTTATCATTTGGGAATTGCATTAGCTTCTTGTTAAATCATTTCCAAGCCTCATTAATGGTTCACCATTAAGTTGTCAAAAGTTGATAATTTCATCCCTTAGTTATAATATCTGTGAAGAATGGAAAAGAAAATCCAAAAAGGCTAGGCTATCTTTAGCTCAACCCATGAAGTGATAGATCCCACAAAAAACTCCTACAACCATAATACCGTTTCTTCCATCAATAAGAATGGAAAAAAATGCAAACAAAATTAATTCTTGAGATATATGGGTGATATAAAATGAAAGACATACATTAATAAAATTCTTCAAGTGTAAATAGGCATGATCATTGGGTTGACTTCCAAATAATCCTTTTATCTAATGCAAATAGCGTATCACACTAATAATGTGACACACTCTATTTTCGGCGGTCGATGGTACTAGCTCAACCTATATCTCTGAGGTGATTATCTTCTTTGAGATACCTTTCAAAGGTACCGGTATTGCTACTATTTTCCATGGCTCTGGAATTGATGGTCAAGGCTCTATAAAATATCTCTAATAAGCTTGTCCCAGACATCTGATGGTTGGGCACTATACTCAGCTTCTTCTTGAATCAGAACCATGCCTTGTACATAGATTCTAATTGCAGCTGCCTGAAATTATTGATCTCATCCATAATCTATAACATCCTAGATGGAGGAAAGAACCAATTCAAGAATTCAAGAATTGCCTGCACAAGTTGTTCCATGTAGTGATAAATCCTCTTAGCAGTTTCCCTAGCCATAACGATGTTTTCTAGTAAGTGAAAAGGGGAATAAACTTAGTCTAAGTGCTTCCTGATTCACCCCTAGAATGGTATACAAACTATAGATCCTAGTGAAATTTTCAAGTTGCATATTTGCATCATCTTTACGCAAATCGACAAATACATCCTTTAAATTTAAGAGCTGGATGATTGCGCTCGTTATGTCAAACTTGATGATCGGGGGTAAAATAGGAGGGATAATGTCTCCAATATCTGCTGGCTCAACATATCCCAGATCTTCTTCATGATCTATATATGGTTACACATACTGATATGCTGGGATCACTTAAAAATGGGCACTTCTAGCTCCGTTTTTATTTCTACCGAGGGATACTCGACGGCCTGCTTCTTGTCTCTTCTCATCAAACTCTACCTTTCTAGATATCCACTGAGCTTCTTCCTTTTCCCTTCTTTTTTTTTTAGCTTGAGCTAAAGGCTCACTAGTCTGTCGATTAATAATCTCCTATACTCCTTCGGGAGGAGGGGGACACATCACCATGAACCCCTTTAGGTATATCATCTTTTTTGGTTCCATCATCCTACAAGGTTTTTGTAGGATCCTCTCTAGATTCAAGTTCATTGGGAGTAATGGATTACCTCTACTCTATGTGTCAGGTATACACCGGCTTATACCCAACTAAGAACAAAAACAAAAAGAAAAACCCAAAACCTGCAATAACTTTAATTCACAAATCAATACCGTATTTTGCAAAAATGGTGCAAAACTTTGGTGACACCTGAGCTACAGCTCCATTCTAAAGATATACTGTCATTGCCAATATAGTAACCCAACAAAGGTTTGGGTCGAGTCTCAAGGGAATACGTAGAATCGTGGGTCTCAACTATTGTAGTCAACATGCAAAACTAGAAAAGTAAATGAGGGGTTTTGAGTAGCAATATCAAATAAGTGGTGAATATTAACTTTGCCTGCAATCAGTTGTAGGTGAACACTAGGATTATGTTCTCCCTGTAATTTCAACCCTGTAGGCTTATCGTACTATATTGAACCAACCCTATACCTTGCATGCCAAATCGATAAGTTATATACCTTCTCTAGTCTTTTGGATGAGCAAAAAGATTTCACCTTTTACCTTTTGATTCTTAGGATGTTGCCTTACTTTACCTTATCTAGATCTTAGTTAACTATTACCTTTTGAGCCTCTAGATATTAGATGAAAGATAACCATCTTACTTAGATAATACCTAGTAGCGTGGATCAACAACAAAAGTTCAAATTACTATTGTCATTATCATTTTCTAGTTACTACTTCTCTTTTGGAGTAAGTATAAATAATCTAGGTAGGATCCTAACATTTGCAACCACTAAAATAAAGATAATGCAATGCATGCATGGGTATCAGTTCAGAACAACAATATCACTTCTCTTACATTATCAATGACCAGGGTTTTCACAACCCTAGCTAAGGGTTTTTAGCTGCTCATTCTTGTGAAGTAATCAACAAATTCATGATTGAAAGCATATGATGAAATCACAATAATTACAAGTAAAACCCAAAACAATAATTGAATTAATCAACCAAAATAAATACAAGAGAATTCCAAGACAAAAATTGAATCTCGGAATTAAAATATGTTTTGTGAGTATCAAGAGTGTGTATCTTCTACTAAAAACACATAAGGGGTATTTATAGTACACGAGAAAACCCTAAAACCAAAGCCCAAATGAAAAAGGACAAAAAAAAGGTCGGGGGCTACATGTGGTCTCCATACGCGACCTGGCCTTGGGTGCATGTGGTACATGCGGCCAGAGGCTGGGCGCATGTGGCCACCGTATATGCTCAGACCAGAAATTTTGGTAGGTCTCCTCTCGGGATTTTTTTACTTCTGGTACATGATTTTCATACATGCGGTCCACATGCACTACATGCGGTTTGCATGTTGACCTAGGTAGGTTCCCGGAGTCTTTTTTTAGTTCTTATTCAATTCCCGCATATGCTTTGGTCATGAACAATTTGGAAAGTGTCACGAACACCCATAATTGATCACATAAGTATCCAAAAACTCTGTTTTCATGTCTTTCACCAACTTAGCATCCAAAATGCTTTTTCCTACAAACCATACCCAAAACGTATCATATCTAACAAAACAACCTAAGAAACTTGTATATTTTTATAATTTTAAGAGTTGAAAGTGCTATATTTGTAAAGAACATCAATTCCCTTGCCTAGGGTTCTAGTTATGTTATTTAGGCTATTGCCCTTGGCTTGAAAACCTGCCACCTCTAAAATATTGTAAAATATGATAGAGTGTAAGCCCGTACAAAAAAACCCCATAGGAGAATTTATTGACAACAAAAAACCTATCCTAGTACAAATAACAAATATGAGTTGATCATCTCATACGAGTGGAATGTCTGATTATGGTTAGAGATCATGATTGTTCTTTGGTGCTCTTGGTTTCATGAGGGACTTTATCATCTTTAGGTCTTTCATGTCACAACTCTCATTACGTATTTTTTGTATCACATACGACCGTATAATATTATCATCTAATCATCCTACACTTCAACTTCTGAAACTTGCACATCTGGAGTTCCCTTCTATGACATAATGATATAATTATGATTTTGAAGTATAATCATGGGATTTTTTTATTTGAACGTCTATAAACTTAACTTCTATAAGCATGTTTCTGGGACACCCTTCCTATGATCAAATGGTACGATTATATGATCAAGGTATACAATCATGTGAAGCTATTATTTGAGCAATCTCTAAGATTTTATGTCTTCTTCTTCCTATGATACCTATGTACAACTGTGGTTAGATCCTTCAATCATGACAATGCTCTACTGATTCCCATATAGTCCAAAATCTAGTACTCCACTCACTTAGTCTTGTTTGACCTACAAACATCTAAGAATCCATCATATCCACATAAAAGTGGTTTTATACTTGCAACTACTCTCCATTTTAAGCATCTCAAGGGTCGTAATTTCATGGTACAAAAGTTTCTATTTCTGTTATTATCCCATTACTTATTGTTATAGGCTATGGATTGTCTTACCTACTGGTGGGCTATAGTAGGTACCATCATGACCGGAGAAATTAGGTCGTGACATATTCCATACACTATTTTCTTCCAGAGTTGTAATTTTGTCTAATTTAGACTCGATACTAGGGTTGACCCGATGTAATTGGGCTTGGTCCCAAACAAGAGATGCAAGGTGAGAGAGTCCATTTGAACATTGATAGATGGTTCACACAAGTAAAAAAGAACAAAAATTAGATTCTAATTAACATGTAACAACATTTAAGATAAATTACCACAAGTTCACAGTGATTACACTCTTAAATGAGAAATAAAGAAAATCCTATGGCAAACTCGACCAAAATTAAGTAGCTTTCACTTCACTTATTTAAAAAAAAAAATTGAAAAATTTCCATGTTAAGAATTTAACAATGAACCATACACCATAATTTTTATGTTAAACAAACAATCATTTCAAATAAGGATCATTATATAATTAAATAGTCGATTTCTAACTACAAGTGCTAGTCATGTTGGTCATTATAAAGTTACAAAAATTACATTTTTGACATGAGTATTACTAAAATAAAAGCGGTAGCACAGGACTTTTGACTAAATAAAATGTTCTATCAAATCTTAATGAACTCCTTAAGCTCATAACATTTGCTACGGCCAAGATGTGAAACTGAAAAGAAAATTTCCTTAATCTATAAGGCTTCATCACATAAGCATCCTTCTTTATATAAGAAAAAACAAAACCACATTATCAATTTAGTAAAAAAAATAAGGATTTTAGGTATGGATTAAAGAAGGTGTGTTATTTTGTAAAGACCCAGAATGTTGTTATGCTGAATTAAGAGGTAAAAGTTGCACCTAGACTCCCCTTACCAAAAAATTGAGGAATTAAAGGCTAGTCTAGTTTTTGGCTCAAATTTGAGAGCATGGTAGTTGAATGAAATCTGGTATTGTATGAACAGTAATAACTGAGTTTCGTATAAAGTTTCGATAGATAACGAGTATAATAAGTCCTAGCAACTTTTAGTTATAGTGTTTATTTTGGATGGGTTGGTTTGCATTGTCAAGATTCATGGTATGTGTTGTAAAATGAGAAAAACTAAGAAGGGAATCTAAATTATTGACTTAGACCACTACAGTGGAAAAAGTAACCATTGCAGCAATACTGAATATAACGATTTGGCAAACTATAATGGCAGCATTTAGTAAAACGGGCATGAACCACTGCAACAGAAATTTAACAACTGCACCAGTAATATCCACTATAAAAGTAACGTGCAGTAAAAATGTCAGGTTTAAGACCCCAAAAACATTTTCATCACCATTTTTTAAAAAATGCAACAAAAATGTCAGGTTTAAAACCCCCAAAACATTTACAACAACTTTTTTTTAAAAACTGCAATATAGTACTAGGGATTAGCGATTTTCAGAGGAATTTTAAGATTGTACATCTTTAGGGGTAAGTAATTATGTTCTAGACTTGAATTCACTTTTCTTAACCTTAGAAAATAATTTAATGGTGGGTTTGAGGGTTGAACCTAGTTTATAGAGATTGATGAAAAATGATGGGATTGATTATCAATTTGGTATGTAATGATCCTAGGATGTTAGAAAACACTAATGGAACTAGAATTTGGATTATTATGTTAATTCAAGAAATGTTTATGAAGTTAAAATGATTAGAAGAGCCCTAAGATTATGAAATAAGGTAAAGTTATGGATAAAATCAGTAATTTTGATCCCTAGTCGTGAAAAGGGGGTGGATTATTGGAATATATGCATGCTCTTGTGGTTGCATAGGTCAAAAAGGAATGGAATAAGAACAAAGTGTATTAAATGTGACTTTTAGCAAATAAGTTAAGGTACGGTATAGTTTTGTAGAACACTTACACTTTCTTAGCTTTGTGCTTCTTTATGATATGTACATCTATGATTGCCTTCTAGCATGACTTGTGATTCAATTACTATACTGCATTTTGATGAAGTATTGAGTAAATGGGTGAGTTACATTATCGGTACAATATGGTAAATTATGATAATGGTTCGGGACCATGCCGATATAATATGAAATGTTGATAATTTGTCAGGTACCACCCCAAAACATTATGATGTGATAAAGAGGATGAGAAGGATAAGAGATGATATACACTTCTTTCATACATACACTCTTTTACATGAATTGAGTGATATTTAATAAATATATGTGATGAAGAAGTGCAGATGAAATTGAGTAAGTTAAAAGCCTGCAAAAGTGACCTTGTGAGTGCAATTATATGAGGATTCATGATGTGCTATTTAACTGATATAATTGATTATGAACCTTATTATGATCACTTTTATACTTGTTTGACTTGATTACTTCTGCATTGTTAAATTAGTCAGCCTATGACGCTTACCAGTACTTGTTGATGTACTAATGCTACATGTACTCTTCTTTTTGTTAAGTATAAAACATATTCTAGTGGTTGACAAGAGGCCTAGGCTCTAGAATGTGATTTAGTCCTGAATTTGAGGGTTAGCACTATGTCTGGGCATCCTTTGTATGTTCTATGATGTTATGTGCTTTGACCAAGGACTAAGATAATCTCCTTTTTCTTTATGTTTTAGAAATCCGTATTAGTTTTAGACTCAGTTGTTGTTTTTAGATATTTTTGTATGGTGACTTTAGGAATCAGGGATTACAGTATGTAAAGTTTTCTGCACCTTATTCATTTTTAGATATCGTCATACAAGAACATGTCTATTAGAGTATAACACCCTGAGACTACCTCCTGGACATCACACGGTGCTTAGAAACACATGTGATTCCAAGCTAACCCATGATACTAGCATAATTTGTGAGCAACTGAATAATATACATAAAATTGGAAATAATAAGAGAAGAGATGTCATTGGCTGAATTTGTTCAATACAATAGCAATTGAAAATTTAGAACACTAGTTGTACAAAAGAAAACTGAAACTGAATACATCAACTCTGACTGAATGTCTATGAAGCCTCTACTAATACTGACTATAGGTAGCTAGGATATGGTCCCCAACTATCCCTAATCAATACAACCGAATAAACGTATAATACAGGAAGTGTAATTGACTTGAGTCATCGAATCAAGCGAACTCATCAACTGCCAGCTGGAAGCTGTGAACTGTCTGATTATGGTGTATGGGCTACAACTGGCACCTACATTGTGAAATAATGTAGCCACACAGACTTATGTGTGGTCAGTACTTCTGGAATATACTGAGTAAGTAGGGGTGAATGCAATAAGTAAAACTGAGTCAATGAATAATATTAAAACATGTATGCTAAGTGTAAATAGACTCACTAAGAGGCTGAAATAAAATGAAAGCTGAAATATCATAAAACATGAATAATAAAGCATAATCTGATAAACTATATGAGTCACTACACTTAGTTTCTGAAATTTATTTTTTATAGAATAAGTAAAATTGAAAGCTAAAATATCATGTCTAATAACTCATAAAAAAATCTGAATAAAACTTTGAGTCTTTAGACTTTATTTCTAAAATACTCTTTTCTGTGGGAGATTCTCGTAACCGGCATAAATTATGCGATCTACATAGAGTTAGATGACCTAAGCCCTTATCGAGAATGGCACGATAACTCAAACCCTCATTGCAATGGCCTAATATACCTTGCCAAGTTATAAAGGAAAACTATAGTGATCACCCTAACATGTCCGATTGGACAAGCTGAATAATATAACTGGAATAACCTATGATTACACATAGTTTATAGGAAATAGGATGCGCTAAACCTACATTCCCCTCTCGGTGCTAGATAGTACTCCCTTGATTATATGTATCAATAAAGTTCACCTCAAACTAGGCATATAAGCTAATAAGTCTTAAAACATAATATGCCATTATTTTTATCTCAAATTCTTGGTTTCTTATTTTATTTTCATATCTTGCCTGAAATCTCATATAAACCTAAAAATGTGATTATACTATAATGCTTTCTTAAAACTCAAACTAGTAAGTTTGAAACTTCTTGTAAATTGACTACTCAATGCTCAAATTGAAATCCTTTATGAACTCATGAAACTTTATGTCAAAATAATAAAAATTTATCTCATAATAGCAATTATTCAAGTAAAAACACGAGTAAAGGTAAATTCTAGTGCAAACAAAACTTTAAATCACATGATAATGCCATAATCTCAAAAATATGAAAAATAGGAAGGAATCCTAACTGAAATCTCATAAATTCAGTTGTTAAAATCAAAGCTTTTGGGCACATGGATGAAATGTTATCATTGTTCGAACCCCACATACCTAAATTTAATGAATCACTTGCAGGAAACTTGAATTGGAGTCTTGGAAGTTGAACTTTTGGAAGAAACCCTAACTTTTTTCTCTTAAGAGTGGAGAGGAGAATAAGCATTGAAATCTGACTAATGATGATTAGAGAATAATCATTAGGTGATTTAAGTCGTGGGATAGGGTTTGAGGTAAGGAAAAGACCAAAATACCCCTAAATAAATTAAACAAGATTGCATGAATTTCTCAATAGAGAACTAAGTTGATAGCTTGTCAGCTAGTTGATGGCTTGTCAACTTAGTTGTCAATCTCTAGCTGGATTTGGATATTTTCTGGTTAAGGTTGACAACTTAGTTGACAGCTTGTCAACTAGTTGACGGCTTGTCAACTTAGTCGGCACCTTCTCTTTGATATTAAAGGTCTTTTCTAGTTAAGGTTGATTACTAAGTTGATAGCTCATCACCTAGTTGACACTCGTCAACTTAAGACATCACCTTCTCGCAGACAGACGCTCCTAGGTAAAATGATCATAACTTCTACTCTGCTATTGAATTAAGGTAAATTCAGATGCATTGGAAAGAAGAGTCAAAGGTGTGTATTGACCACCAAAAATCTTTATAATATAGAAGTTATACTCGTTGAAAGTTACCCCTAGTAGGCTCAAATACTAAAAATCAATCGATACAAATGTTCTTAACTTAAGTTTGCTTTAAGTTCTTCATATGACCATGCTTCGCATTGAAAATACATTAAACAAAAGGAGAATGGTCATGAAACTTATATATAGTGTAATAAAATCGTCTTTGGTCCTTTAAACATAGGTTGAATAGTTGGAAACTTATCTAGGATCTTTTGGGGTATTAAAATATCTTCCCCTTGGGATCATTCGTCCTCGAATGAAGATTGTTATTCGGACAAAAAGAATGTAGTTACTATCTTGAAACTAAACCTATAAAATTGATTATGTTTCGTAATTGAAATCACCTCTTGAGAGAGTAATAACTTAGCTGATATATATGGAACAGGAACACATACATACTAATTTTATGGAATTATGTAGACATGACATGTCTTCTAATGAAGGATATAGCTAAGGTGAAATGATAATACTTCTATCATGAAACTAATTCCTAAGCTGAATTGATTGACTATAAGCAACTGATTCATGACGAGAGTTTAGAACTCAATTAAAACATTTATGATACTATCATACATATAGAACGGTAAAGTGATAGCTAATGCAAAGAAATTTCTAGGAGTTACTAAGATGGAATATGAGTTCCTCAGACTCTCCTTATCATAACTTCTAATAAAAATCAAGGGGAGGAATTCTGGGCATGATCTGAGTATAGAATTCAAATAAGGAATCACAACATGGCTACACCTCTATAATATAGAATATAGGCATATAGAATAGAAGCTCGGATAGGATTACTATGTAATAGGTAATGAAACTGTTTACTTTCAAGCGTAGGAACACTTCTCATCACTCTTCTCAACTATACTTATCCTCTTGAATACTACACTTAATTTGATGCAACTTATAATCTTCATTTGGCTACATATGTATACCCCAACCAAAGTCTTAGTTGAACTACGTACTCTTACCGTGTTAAAGCCTAACTTGAATCCACAAGGTACTACACATAACACAATCTCACCACATTCAAGCCTAACTCGAAGACACAAGGTACTACACATAACACCATAATACTAGTCTAAACCATGGGATTTAATATCCTATGTCTTTTTAGATCTCTCATCTCAAGAATAACTATCACAACCCAAACTAGGGCCTAGTTGTGCTGTAATATAATAAATAACGAAAGTCAGCGAGGATAAATAAACCAAGTGATAATTTTAAGAATCAAAACAAACAACCAACCCAATACATGTCCAAAAAACCTCTAAACAATGAATATCAAACTAAGTCGGGACATGCCCCCGAATATGACAAACATGAAATCATAATTCCCAAAATTCAAAAAAAAAATCTAATAAAATGGCAGGGCTTTCCAAAAGATAGAGGCTTACGACTTCACATCAACTCAACTGACGAACCACAAAACCTAACATTCCACGAGAGTAACAAAAAAACTCTCGAATGCTATATCAAGAAATGATGCAGTGTCCAAGGATGATTAGTGGGACGAGCACTAGGATGTAAATCAAGGGAAAGAGATAATATAATTATATTGCAAAAAAACCACATGCACAGTATTTATAACATATATAGTATTCTGGGATAGGGACAAGGGTCATGAACATGAGAGTTTAAAATATTAACCTGAACCGTGTAGCTCGCTCCGTCCTATAAGCACCCATGGGCAATAATTTTTTGACTCCCCCTACCAAAAGGCCCCCAGTGTGTGTTAGACGCTTGTACTGAGGAAATTGAGGACAACCAAGGGATGGCTGTCCAAAATATAAAGTGTACACTGAGCACACATTCATGTAGACCCCCACATCGGCAAACATGGTTTCCAATATTGGTCCTACTGGGACTAGACCTTTACGATGAGCTACATAATTTCTTTTAAGCCTAAATTAAAATAGTTTACATATAAACCCAACCATTAACCAAGGAGTATTTATTAAAGCATTTTCCAATACGATACCATCATACTAATCTACTTGCGACCCTATATAATTATGCCAAGCCAATCTATGTAACCATTTGAATCCCAACTTCCATTTTAATTCCAAAACCGTGGCCACCAAAGGCCTCTCAAATCTATTTTTATCCATTTATCCATTGATGCAATGCAATGGTATCAAAAGAAAAATTACATTATACACCTATCCATGTTTGAAACCAAATTTATAAGGTGGATTAAGGTTAATGTCATTATCAAGCCAAAAATCCATCAATTTTGGGAAACCCATGTTACCTATTTCACTCCCCATGGAAATGCACCCATTTAGTCCCAAAATCATCAATTATAGCATGAATAACATATTTAAAACATGGGTAAAGCAATTCAAGTAATCACCATAAAAATCCCCTACCCGATTTCAAACCCACAATTAAATCGTATAAATATTTAATAAATTTATACTGTAATGAAAAATATAAGTTTAGGGATGAGAGACATACCTGAAATACACAAGAAATTGAAAAAAATTCAAAGTTTGGAGCTTGAATGTTAAATTTTCATATAAAACCCTAGTATCTTTTGCCTTGGGAGTTAAAGAGGGGGAGAGCAATTTTAATCTTGATAACTAAAGGCAAAGAGGTCATTTGTATATTTTAAGTCATGGGAAAAAGTCCGAAGGGAAGAAAAGACCAAAAAGACCCTAAGTAAAATGTACAGGAAAATTAGGGAACAATTATCAAGACTTGGGTAACGACTCATCAAGTCTGACCAAGAGTCATGGTCTGGAGTCATTACTTGAGGATAAAAAATCCAGTCCCTCACTTCTATGAAAATGAGTCCCTCATAGTAACTCATTGTGTCTCACAATGGGTTGTAGCCTAGATTCATTGGCAAGGGACCAATACCTGGGCTTCCTCTCTGATGTGACAACGAGTCCTCATCATAACTCGTTATGTCTGACAATAAGTAGTTATCAGGGACATTATCACTAGTAGATTCAAATTCATTTTTCATAACTTGGTTAACTCAATTATTATCTCTTAGAGGGTCCAAAAGTCATGAACTTGGGGTTTACATTACCCGCTCCCAAGGTTAATTCATCCCCGAATAAGGAGTTAGGGGCCCCTTAGCACGATAAAAGAAATAATGCACACAAAATTCAATAAGAAAGTTGAAATATGATAGGAGGGAAATGAAGCTCATACCTTAATCAATTTCATCCATCGCTAGAAGAAAGAACGGGTACATGGCTTTCATGCCTTCTTCAGATTCCTATGTAGTTTCTTCCATCTTTTGATTTCCTTAAAGCACCTTTATCAAAGCTATGTCCTTAGTTCTCAATATACGAACTTGTATATCCAATTCTCTATCGGGGCCTTCTCACAAAAACAATGAATCCATAACACCAACATCCTCCAAACATACTATCAAAGAAGGGTCACCCACAAACTTTTTAAGCATAAACACATGAAAAATGGGATGTGTCAAAGCCAAGCTCACTAGCAAGTCTAAATCATAGGAGACATTCCTAATTTTCCTCAAAACATAATATGGACCAATATAATGGGGGTTGAACTTCCCCTTCTTCCCAAATCTCATAACTCTTTTCATAGGAGAAACCTTCAAGAACACCCAATTGCTAACCTCAAACTCCAACTCCCTCTACCTCATATCCGTATAAGACCATTGGCGACTTTGAGCGGTCTTCAGCCTTCCTTTAATAACCTTCACCTTATCCATAGCTTGGTCAACCAAGTCAAGGACAAACAACTTAGTATTAGTAACCTCAAACCGCCCAATAGGAGGCCTGCACCTCCTACCATAAAGAGTCTCAAAAGAAGCCATCTAAATAGAATAATAACTATTATTGTAAGTAAACTCAATGAGAGACAAATGGTCTACCCAACTACCCTTAAAATAAACCACAAAGGCCCTTAAAATATCTTTTAAGGATTGAATAGTATGCTTTGCTTTCCCATCCATTTGAGGGTGGAAATGGTGCTAAGGTTCACTCGAGTACCAAAATCTTTCTGAAATGAACGCTAGAAGTAAGAAGAAAAACTACGTCAGAAATGATAGAGATTTATGCTCCATGCAACCTAACTATCTCCTGAATTAACAACTTAGCATAATATTCTCTTGAGAAGTTAGTCTTCATAGACAAAAATTGAGCAGACATGGTCATTCTATACATAATAACCCAATCAGAATCATACTGATTGCAAGACTATAGAAGACCCGTAATAAAATCCATATTGATCATCTACCACTTCTATAGGGGCAGTTATATCTCTTGTGACATGCCACCAGTCCTCAAATTCTTAACCTTGACATGATGAAAAGCCATATAGTTAGCCAAAAAGTTTGCCACATCTCTCTTCATATTATTCCTCCAACAGATTTCCTTCAAATCATGGTACATTATAGTTGAACTGGATGAACTGTATATCTGGACTCATGAGCCTCAGTCAAAATCCTTTCTCGCAGCCCATCTACATCAAGAACACATAACCTTCCTTGATACCTCAGAATGGCATCTTCCCCAATCTCGAATGACATAACCTTTTGTTGACCCATATCATCCTTGATGTGCATAAGTATGGGATCTAAGGCCTGCTTCTCCTTCACCTCAGCACTAAGGGATGATTTAACCACTTCTTGAACAATCACTTCTCAATCCCCATAGTCTAAAAGACAAACACCCAAATTAGTCAACCTCTCAATATGCTTCACCAACCCTCTTTTCTCCTTGTCAACATAGGATAAGCTCCCCACAGACAACCTGCTAAGAGAATCCACAATAACATTAGCTTTACTGAGATGGTAGTGAAGGATTATGTCGTAATCCTTAAGTAGCTTGAGCCACCTCTTCTGCCTAAGAGTCTATTCCTTTTGCGTAAAAACACACTGCAAGCTCTTATGATCTAAATAGATGTCTACATACACCGCATACAGATAATGGTTTCAGATCTTTAAAGCAAAAACTATAGATGCCAACTATAAATCATGAGTCGGATAACTCCTTTTATAAACTTTATGCTGCCTGGAAGCATAACTCACAACCTTACCATATTGAATCAAACCCAACCTAGTCCCACACTGGATGCATCACAATACACAACAAACCCATAAATACCCTCGGGTAGGGTCAAAACTGGTGGAGAAGTCAACCTATCCTTCATCTTTTCAAAACTACCCTCATAAGTATCAGACCATAGAAACTTAACATTTTTCTGAGTTAGCTTCGTCAGCAAAGATGCAATAGATGAGAAACTCTCTACAAACCTCCTATAATACTCAATCAAGCCCAAGAAGCTCTTAATGTTGGTCAGAGTCATGGGTCATAGTCATTTCTTAATTACCTCAACTTTTTGTGGATCCACCTTGATTCCCTCAATAGAAAACATGCCCAAGGAAGGTCACAACACTTAGCCAAAATTCACAATTAAAAAATCTTACGTACAAATTCTTGTCCTTAAGAGTCTGCAACATAATTCTAATGTGATTGGAATGATCCTCCCTACTCGAAGAGTACATCAAGATGTCATCAATGAAGTCTATAATAAGAAAATTGAGAAACTGAATGAACACGCGATTCATAAGATCCATGAAAATAGTCGGAGCATTAGTTAACCCAAATGACATAACCAAAAACACATAATGACCATAACGGGCTTGAAAAGTAATCTTGGTGGTACAACCTTAAATCGGGCCTTGTCGTATGGGCATATCAACCCCAATAAGGATCAGAGATCTCCCCATTAACCCAACCTAACTATCATATCAATTCATAAATGTCGGATAAACCCCAAACATAAAACAAGATAGAAGAAACAAGACTAACAATCATCACTTAAGAAGAGTCTAGTCAATCCATTAATGTCAACACACTAAACAGCATACCCAAGTCCACAGTCTTCCAGAAAGCCTCTACAAATTTAATGTCTAAATATGTCGGGACATGCCCAGGATAATAGCCAAAACCAAATCTAACATAAGTCTATAACATAAGATAAAAAGATCGTGAAATGTATGCCTTCTGAAGTATGGAAGCTCACAACTTTAAGGTCAACACAAGAACCGCTCCAACACCTGGTCACGGTGCAGGAAGATAAGAAAAAGCTCTGGCCCTTGTGTCGCGTGGGGACACAATGTTCGAAGACAGTTAGCAGTTGAAGCGCTAGCATTTAACTCAAGTGTAAGGATAAAATAGTGCCAATATTCAAATGCAATTCAAATCGTCATAACCAAAAATATTTATATACATAGGCACATATATAGACATATAGATACATCAACCATTGAAAAAGGGAACAAGGCTTTAGCATGCATCTCGAACATCTAATTGAAGCATGAAGTGGAAGACTCTAACCTTCCACTCTTATAGTTAGAGGGATTGAACTCCCCAATCATAGTAGGCAGGGGAATCTAAACTAAAGACATTTTATTAGGGAAGGGACTCTAACCTCAAGCCATTTTATTAGGCAAGGGACTCTAACCTCAAGCCATTTAGTTAGGAAAGGGACTTTAACCTCAAGCTATTTTATTAGGCAAGGGACTCTAACCTCAAGCTGTAGAGACCATCATTAGTTAACATTGGGACTCTAACCCTTTGTACATGCATTAACATCCACTCAATTCAATATTCGAGGACTCTAACCCACTTAATCGATCCAAGTAATCAAGGCTACAATTCAACACTACACATGACTACCAGGTTTTCATGGACTATTTACCAATCTATCACTTTAATAGGACAATATATTAGTTTCAATCACTATTCGAGTAAATTTGATATCATCAAAACCTATACAACACCATTCATTATTCATTAGCATTCATACACCAAACTTTAGTTTTATACAATTCAATTTCATGTTTAGGGACTCTAACCCATTTGACTAAGCAAACCACCAAAGTCACCAACTAAATCATTACATCTACAACAAGGACTTTACAAGTTACGTACCAACCATTCTTACTCATTAATCCATTGTCTTAGTTCAAAACACTATTAACATGTTACTAGTTATTTCTCTTAGACATTTTCACAAACACTTTGAGGGCATACCTTTACCTTTACCATGACCAAAATCCAAGTGAACCATGAAAATTAGGGTTACTCATGTCCCATTTGTTAAACCACAATCAACAAGCACCCACATGTGCCAATCACTACCAAAAAACATGTGCAAACACACTAGATATGCACGGCCCTTGCTAGCGCGGGCCTAATATATATATTTTTTATTTCGGTTTATGTGATGTAAATAGAATTTAGATAATTAATTATTAAAATAATTTAAGATTTTAATTATTATATTTTATAATATTTTTTCTTCTATTTCAATTCAAGTGACAATGATTTAATTTTGAGAACCAGCCAAACATTTTATATTTTAAAATTTTTAAAATTATTAATTATTTGATTTATACTATTTTTTACATAATTTTTCAATAAGATATGAATACTCTCTTCGTTCCAATTTATGTGGGTCAGATAAAATTTTGGCAACCAACCAGTTTTTTAAATATTTTTCTTAATTATTGTTATTTACAGTACTTTTTATTTCATTTTCAAATAATATATGTTGCTTTATATCTTCCTCTATCCCATCAT
The DNA here is from genome assembly GCF_002878395.1 of Capsicum annuum. NCBI lineage: Eukaryota > Viridiplantae > Streptophyta > Magnoliopsida > Solanales > Solanaceae > Capsicum > Capsicum annuum. The sequence continues at coordinate 146,363,591 of NC_061119.1, forward strand.
AATTTATATGGCACTAATATAATTTTGATAGTCAATCAAATTTTTTATGTTGACATATCATTTTGTTATTCTTAATTTTCTAACACTTAAAAGGAGTTATAATAGGGGTGGTATGGTAAAATCATTGTTTGAAGGACGATGATTTAATTTAAAATATCAAGAGTTTATTTTGCATTTTATGTCTTTTTTGTATAGTAAAATCATCATTTGAAGGACAATAATTTAATTTAAAACATCAAGAGTTAATTTCGTATTTTATATCTATTTAATATTTTTATTAAGTATTATTTATTTTCTTAATACCTAGATGACTCATAATAATTTATTAAGATCGATTGATTATGTCACTCCTCTAAAAATTAACATAATTTTATCATATCCAATTGTAATCATCGATAACTCACTGGAGTAGTATATTAATTAAATACAGAATGTTATGTTTTGTATATACAAAATATGGTATTATTAAACATTATTCGATAGTGCATTATGTTTATCTCTCACAATAATAATTTTTTTTTTTATAGATTTTCTTTATTTCTTTTTTACTTTTTACACATTGATCTAACACAAATCTTAAGAAAATATTCATTAGGAATTTATTTTATTTAATTAAATTTTTTAATTTTGTACTTTAAAAATTTAAAGTTAAGTTTAAATATTAGTATTTCTATATAAGAAAACAATAATTTTAAAATTTAAATTTACTAAAATAAATAAGTAAAAAAAAAAAAATTTGAATACAAGTCAATTAAAATAATAAAATTAATTTACTTTAAATATTTAGTTGTAGTTAATTAAGATAAAATTATTATATTATTAAATTACTTAAATTTAATATGGTATATTTTGCATATAAAAAATATGATGTTAATAAACATTATTCGATAGTGCATTATGTTTATCTCTCACAATAATAAAATTTTATTATTTCTTTATTTCTTTTTTACTTGATACATATTGACCCAACACAAATCTTAAGAAAATATTCATTAAGAATTTATTTTATTAAATTAAATTTATTAATTTTGTACTTTAAAAATTTAAAGTTAATTTTAAATATGAGTATTTCTATATAAGGAAAATACAATTTTAAAATTTAAATTATCTAAAATAAATAAGTAAAAAAAATTAATTTTGAATATAAATGTCAATTAAAATAATAAAATTTATTTACTTTAAATATTTAGTTGTAATTAATTAAGATAAAATTATTATATTATTAAATTACTTAAATTTAAATAATTTTAAAAATTTAAATTAACTAAAATAAATAAGTAAAAAATATTAACTTTGAATATAAAATTCCATTAATATAATCCTCCGCAGAATAACTAGTCTCTACTGGCAAGAAATGAGCGAACTTGGTCACTCTATCTACAATGACCTAAATAGAATTACATTGATTTTGAGACCGGGGAAGACTGATGATGAAATCCATATTAATCACTTCCCACTTCCATTCGAGCAATCCTATCTCTTGGTAAAAACCACCGAGTCTCAAGTGCTAAATTTTCACTTGTTGACATACCATACACTTAGCCACATAGCTAGCCACATCTCGCTTCATATTATTCCACCAATAAAACTCCCTATGATCATGATAAATCTTCGTAGAATCACGATGAATAACATACCGATATCCATGAGCCTCATCCATAATCGTTTCCCTTTATCCATCGACATCGAGAACACATAGCCTACCTTGGTACCTAAAGATACCATCACCACCAATCGCAAAATTGACAACCTTTCATTGACACACATAACTCTTAATCTTCATCAAATTGGGATCCAATAATTTCTTTTCCTTTTTCTCTACAATAAGAGACAACTGAGATACCGAATGTACAAACACACCACCATCCTTGAAGTCTATGAGACGAACTCCAAGATTAGCTAAGAGATGAATGTCCTTCACCAACTCCCACTTATCCTCATCTAGATGAACCCAAATCCCTATGGATAACTTGCTAAGAGTATCAATAACTACTTAGCTTTACCTGGATAGTAATGGAGACTCATATCGTAGTCCTTTAGCAACTCAAGCCATCTTCTTTGTCTGAGATTCAACTCTTTCTGAGTAAACACATACTGAAGGCTTTTATGATTAGATTAGATATCAACATGAACCCCACAGAAGTAGTAATGCCAAATCTTTAACGAAAATACCATGGCTAACAACTCCAAGTCATGAGTAGGGTTGTTCTTCTCATGAACTTTCAATTTCCTAGAAGCATATCCCACTACCCTTCCATGTTGCATCAATACATAAGAAAGCCCAATACGAGAAGCAACACAATACACTACAAAACCATCACTACCCTCGGGCAAGGTCAAAACTAGAGCCAAAGTCAATTTACCCTTTAACTTCTCAAAACTACCCTCACACACATCCTAACACAAGAACTTGACCTTCTTTGGGGCCAACTTAATCAATGGAGCAACTATCATCAAAAAACATTCCACAAATCTCCTATAGTAGCCAGCTAGACCCAAGAAGCTCCAAATATTGGTTGGATTTGCAGGTCTAGGACACTTCTTAACTGCCACAACCTTTTGTGGATTCACTATGATCCTTCACTAGAGGTAACATGAGCAAGAAAAGTCATAATTTTCAACCAAATTTCACACTTAGAGAACTTAGCATACAAATGATGGTCCTTCAAGGTTTGCAACACAGCACGGAGGCGATCGACATGATCTGCCTCACTATTACAATAGACTAATACGTCTTTAATGAAGACAATGACAAACAAACCCAGAAATGAACGAAAAACCCTATTTATCAAGTCCATGAATGCCGCCGAGGCATTCCCATAAAACATAACTAAGAACTCATAGTGACCATACCAGGTCCTGAATGAAGTCTTAGGGATACCCGCTTCCCTAATTTTAAGCTGATGATTACCTGGCCTAAGATTAATCTTAGAGAAATACTTCGCACCCTGAAGCTAATCAAACAAGTCATCAATCCTAGGAAGAGGATACTTATTCTTTATGGATACCTTATTCAATTAACAATAATCAGTGTACATTCGAAGGGAACCATCCTTCTTATGCACAAACAACATAGGAGCATCACAAGGAGATCTAGTAGGACAGATAAAACTTCATTTAATTGATCCTTAAGCTATTTTAACTCCGTCGGATCTATTCTATAAGGAGGAATAGAAATTTGATGAGTGTTTAGAACAAGAACAATACCAAAAACAATTTCCCTATCAAGAGAAATACCAGGAAGGTCATTGAGAAAGACTTTGGGAAACTCATTAACTATGGAAATATATTCTAGAGAAGGGCCTTTCAAGTTAGAATCTTTAACTCAGACCAAATGATACAAACACCCTTTAGAGATTAACTTTTGACATATAAGATATGAGATGAACCTCCCCTTAGGCTCTAAAGAACCCCCTTCCCTTACAATGAGTGGCTGATTAGGGAATTTAAATATGACTGTATAGGTTCGACAATCTAAGAAAGCAAAGGACAAATACAACCAATCTATTCTCAGAATAACATCAAAATCAACCATGTCCAACTCTATCAAATCAACAAGAGTTTCTCTACTACTAACAGACACCATACCCCTTATAGATTTTCTTAACAACCAAAGAGTTTCCAACTAGGGTAGAAATAGAAAAAGAAATTGGCAAAAACTTGGGATCAAAACTAAAATACACACCCAAATATGGGGTCACATAAGAATGAGTGGACACTAGATCAAGTAAATAATACACATCATGGGAGAAAAGTTTCAACATACCCCTACCAATATCGAGAGATACCTCAGAATCCTGGCGAGTAGCAAGTGCATACAAATGATTTCGGCCAATTCTGGCACCTGAAACAAAAGCAGAAGCAGAAGCAGCACCCTTCAGTGTAGGAGCAGATAAAGTATCAATAGGGGCCCTATTGACCTAAGAAACCACTAGAGAGGGGCACTCTTACTGCATATGACCAATTTGACCATATCTAAAACATCTGTTCCTCCCTTTCTCACACTAAACATAATGATGCTTACCATAAAATCTGCAAGGAGGATGGGATAAAGTCGACTGAGCCCCACTAGCCTAAGATAGGGCACCATGTGCTCGAAACCTACCACTAAACTGAGATCGATGATCACACGATGGACTCGGGTAAGGAGCACAAACTGAGGAAAAAGAACCAAAACTCCTCCAATTTTTCCTTGTTTATTTACCACCATCCCTACCACTTTGCTCAGAAGGCCCAATTTTTTTTCCTTTCCTTTTACTAAACTCAACCTATTTCTTTTTCTCTTCCTCCACTTGTTTCATATACACAACCAACCTAGATATGTCCATGTATTTGATCAACAAAGTTGCCTTACTCTCAAGGACCAACCCAAGAGACAATCCCAAGGTGAACTTCCTCATCCGAGACCTTATATTTGACACTATTTCTGAAGCATACCTAGATAATTGATAGAATTTCAAGTCATACTCCTTGAATGACATCCTTCCTTGCTTTAGATTAACAAATTCCTCCGGCTTTGCTTCTCTTAAATCTTGAGAAAAGAAGCAGTCTAGAAATATATTAGTAAAATTCTCCCATAAGGATGACTCAACAATATCACCCATTGTCCATTCCCACTCCTCATACCATTGGTACTCCATGTCCTTCAACTGATAGGCTGCAAACTCCATCCCTTCCATATTAGTGGCATGCGTAACTCTAAAAATATTTTCCATCTCATCTAGAAAACGTTGGGGATCCTACTATACTTTAACACTGGTAAAGATTGGGGGCCTCAACCTTATTAACTGGCCAACCCTGGTATCCTCAAAAGATGGAGTAACAGAAGCACCACGCTCATCCTGAGAAGCCACCAACTAAGAAATCATATGAATAAACTGATAAAACTCAGTATTTATCATGTCAGCCTGAGAAAATGGAGGAGGGCTAGAGGGAACTGGTGGAACTCCAAGACCATCAGGTACCGGACCCCTAGATCGAGTATGGACTACAAAAGTGAAGCAGGTCCCATCAACATAATCTCCAATCGGGATGGAAGGGTTTGGATAAACTTCAGATTTTCTTGGAGGCATGATCTGAAGACGAGCAAATAAAAATTAGAAGGATCTAATACCTTAAATTCTATAGCTCAAAATAAGACAACAAGAAGGTAAAATATTCCTAAATGCCTTGTCTCTTCTCTTTTATAAGTATGGAGCGCTACATACCATAAAAGAGACTCTACTAGATAAGGCTTTGTGGACACCCAACTAACCATGAACCTAGGCTCTAATACTAACTTGACACAACCCAAAATTGTGCCTTGTTGTATGGTTCATCTCAAGCCCAACAAGAAGCAAAAATGCCTCTGTTAACCCAACCTAGCCATCACATAAATCTATAAGTGTCGGATGAACCTCAAATATATAACAAGATAGCAAAAACAAGAGTAAAAATCATCACTTAAGAAGTGTCTAGTTAATCTATTAATGTCAATACACTAAATAACACACCAAAGTCGACAGTCATCCATAAAATTTCTACGAATCCAATGTTTAAATATGTCGGGACATGCCCTTGACAATAGCCAGAACTAAATCTTAAATAAGTCTATAACATAAGATAGAACGATCATGAAATATATGCCTTCCAAAGTATGAAAGCTCATCACTTCAAGGTCAACACACGAACCGCTAGAACACCTAGTCATGGTGTAGTGAAAGGAGAAGAAGCTTCGACCCCTGTGTCATATAAGGACACATTGTTCGGAGATGGTTAGCGGTTGGAGAACTAGCATATAACTCAAGGGTAAGGATAAAATAGTGCCATTATAAAAATCCAAGTCAAATCATCATAAGAAACCATATTTATATACGTAGGTACATATATATATAGATATACATACATCAAGCATCGAAAAAGGGAACAAGGCTTTAGCATGCATCTCAAACATCCAATTATAAAATATGAAGTGGAGGACTCTAACCCTCTACCTTTATAGTTAGAGGAATTAAACTCCCTAATCATAGTAGGTAAGGTACTCTAACCTGAAGCTATTTCATTAAGCCAGGGACTCTAAACTTAAGCCATTTCATTAGGCAAGGGACTATAACCTCAAGCTATTTTGGTAGGCAAGGGACTCTAACTTCAAGCTATTTCATTAGACAAGGGACTCTAACCTCAAGCTATAGTGACCGTAATTAGTTGACATCGGGACTTTAACCCTTTTTACATGCATTAACATCCACTCAATTCAACATCCAAGGACACTAACTTATTTAGTCAATTTAAGCCATCAAGGCTATAATTCAACACCACACATGACCACAAGGTCTTCATGGACTATATATCAATCAACCACTTAATAGGACAATACATTAGTTTCAATCACCATTCGAGTCAATTTGTTATTATCAATACCTATACAACACCATTCAATATTGATTCACATTCATAAACCAAACTTTAGGGACTCTAACCCATTTAACCAAGCAAACCTCCAAAGTCACCAACTAACTCATTACATAGCCAATAAGGCCTTTATAAGTGAATTACCAACCATTCTTACTCATTAAGCTATTTTCTTTGTTTAAAACACTATTATCATGTAACTAGTTATTTCTCTTAGATATATTCACAAGCACCTTGAGGGCATAACTTTACCATGACCAAAACCCAAGTGAAAACAATCAAGATTACAATTACTCATGACCCATTTGTTAAACCATAATCAACAAGTACCCACATGTTCTAATCACAACCAAAAATATGTATAAGCACAAGTTTAAACAAGATTAAACATTACCCATCACTATAACTAAAAACCCTTAATATTTGATTCAAAAACATCCAATAAAGATTCATAAGAAATGTTTAAATACTATGA
>NC_061119.1:146673455-146778097 GCF_002878395.1 Capsicum annuum
GATACACAAGTGAATTTGAGCACAGCTTTCCACCCTCAGACGGATGGGAAAGTTGAGCGTACCATTCAGAACCTCGAAGACATGTAGAGGGAATGCGTTATTGATTTCAAAAGTAGTTGGGTAGGTCACCTGCCACTGGTTGAATTCGCTTACAATAATAGCTACCATGCCAGCATCAAGATGGCTCCTTTTGAGGCATTGTATGGGAGAAGATGTAGGTCTCTGATAGAATGGTATGAAGTTGGTAAGACTTAGTTGTATGGGCTTGATCTTGTTCATCAGGCGATGGAGAAAGTGAAAATCATTAGAGAATGACTTAAGACTGCCCAGAGTCGTCAGAAGTCCTATGCCGATGTTCGGAGAAGAGAACTAGAGTTTGAAATTGGTGATTGGGTGTTTCTCAAGGTTTCACCTATGAAAGGAGTTATGCGGTTTGGAAAAAAGGGTAAATTGAGCCCTCGTTATGTAGGTCCATATCAGATTTTGAAAATGATTGGTAAAGTTGCATATGAGTTAGAATTGCCTGCGAGTTTGGGCTCCGTTCATTCGGTATTCCATGTATCCACGTTGAAGAAATGCATTGGAGATCATTCTATAGTATTGCTAGTAGAGGGTATCAACGTGACAGACTCTTTGTTACGAAGAAGAGCCCATTGAAATTTTAGATCGCCAAGTTCAAAAGCTGAGGAGCAAAGAGATAGCCTCAGTAAAGGTACTGTAGTGGAATCAGAAAGTCGAAGAACCCACTTGGGAGTTAGAAGATGACATGAGAATTAGATATCCCAATTTGTTTGCTTCGATGGAGGATGATACAGAAGGTACTATTCCTATTTTAACTTTCCTAGTCTTTTATTATGCTTGAAATCGTGTTCGTCTGTGTCCCGCATCATCATTCGGGGATGAATGATCCTTAGGGGGAATAATGTAACGCCCCGCATTTCAGGCTACAATAAAGACCATGATTTCGATGCGTTAATAATCCCTAAGCTATAAAATCCTATGCCAATACGGCATGTTAACTATTTGTGTAGCATGTAAATCCATTCAAGCTTGAATTTAGACCATAGAGGTCCTTTGACTCATGGACGAGTTGAAACTATTTCGATCGACTAAGTTTTAGTGGACTTTGTAAAGTGTGTCAGATTCCATCGACCATAACTCTCTGTATATGCCAAATTAGGAAGCCTACTATGTGTCAAATGATAGGTATTAGAGTTAGCTTTCCAACGATACCAATTTGGCTAAAATACGACATCCAAGCAAGAAGTTATGGCCTTTCAAAGTGATATGCGTTGCCTAACCAATCGCCCATGGCCATTGGAAAGCATAGGCAATAGCCTAGGCAGCGCCTATGTAAATATAGGCGATAGCCTAGGCGAAGCCTATGTAAACATAGGCAATAGCCTAGGCGGTGCCTATGTGAACACAGGAAATGGGAAGGTCGGCGCCTATGTAAAGAATTCTAGTGACTTAAACACTCTATTTTGGGAACAAAGTGGTCCTTTTCCACCCTTAATTAGCCCTAAAACACGAAATTAAGTTCCAAGGACCCCAAAATACACCTTCATTCCTCAAAAGTGCTTAAAAATTCTCCTTAGGGTTTCAAAAAAAAAACAAATAGTTCAAGATTCAACCGTAGGTTTTCAAAGATAATTACATATTTGGAATCACCAATCCGCAAGCTTCAAGAAACATCTATTATCCTTGGAAATAGAGGTACGTGGGGTTATCCTAAAATCTCATTGGTGTAGTTTTTATGAACATTCATGCTTTTAAAATGGGGTTTCTCAATCAAATTCTAATAAATTGCTTTCAATATGATTTCTAAGTCATCTTACTTTATGTCATGGGAATTATTAGCCTATATACTTCAATGGTTGAAACCATGAATATGTGATTTGAGATTTTCCATGGAAGTTTGATAAATATGAATGATAAATTTCTTTCAAATTCCCATGATAATGTCTTGATACCCCATAGCATATTGTGATCAACAAAAGAGAGCATGAATTTGAAATAAATATTGTTCACCACTTGTAAATGATGAAGCACCTTTGTTTTTACATGGTTATGCATATGTGGAAGTGATATTGAGGACTTACAAGTCAGGTATGATGATACCCTATAAAATATGATATGTGATTGAATCAGATAAAATTTAAATGCATTGATTTTACATGATAAAGGTGGAAGAAGGCGTTTGAGAGTAAGGGCTCATCGCTGGAAAATGTGTTTGTCGACACGAAGATTTGGTACCAGGCTAAGTGATCTTGTGTACTTGACTTTATGTCATTCCCAAATTGGGACTATAGGTAGGAGCCCGGGCTAAGTGATCTTGGGCACTACCATTGGGTCGAGACACGATGCTATGTGATCTTGTGTATCTCTCCCTCACTTATACTCTAATCACAATGGCAACCTAGGTTAGACAGTTGGTATAAATTATGTAGGGTATTCCACCTAGCTCAGTTGCATTTCATTATTATTGAGAAACTATTGAATTACACCCATGTGTTTTCAAATGATTTGATACAAAATTTGTTTATAATGGCTCTCAACTATATTTTGTAAAAATATTATGTTTTGTTTTGATATCTCTGTATGCCAGTACTTTTGTGCTGACCCCGTCCCCTCTCCAACCTCTCACATTCAGAGGCCCAGTCTAGGGGTCAAGAGAATAAGTGGATCGTTCAGACCAAGTTGCAGAGACAAGTGCTAAGCCTTCTATGTTTCCGAAGGTCTTATGTACTGCAGTCCTTTTATCTTATATTCAATTTTAGGGTCTACTGGGGGCCTTGTCCCAGTTTATATATGGTTACTTGACTCAGTCATTTGTTATAGATTTTCATAGACAGTTGTTTAGAGGTTTATTGATGTTGGGGGAACTTTATTTTCCCATTATTGTTTCTTTTCATATTTATGACCATGTTTCTGAATTATTGTATTTCTTTCGTCTTACTTTGATCATATGAATTAGGTGCATGATTACCATACAGATAGGGGTATTTCGGGCCTCCATGGTTCAAAATGCTCGTCACAGCCAAACTCTGGTTCAAGTTGTGACAGTTATGTAAGAACAGTAGTAATAGTAACAGTGCTAGGATAAGTAGGGTTGTTATCAATATAAGACGATCACTAGGATTGTGTTTCCCCTGACTTCTTAACTCCGCATACTTTTTATGCTTATAAAACTATCTCGAAGTAAAGAATCTAGTGAATTTTCTATTACCTAACCATCTATCAAACTTGGTTTGGCTGAATTACATTGTTTTCCTATAGTTGTCAAAGTGTCACATTAGTGATCCTCATTTTGGATCCGAAATTAACTATCTCCTCGTAGTCATAAGTTAATTAGATAACAGTGGGTAACTTTAAATTGCTATGGTGATCTCTATTTCCAATCTCAACCTCTTTCTCTTGTTAGTATCGAATACATGTGGGATGCTAACATTTGCAATCATCAAGAAAGAAATTAATACGAAATAAATCACAATACATGCAAGAACAACAATATAGACTAACTTTGCACTTTCTCTATATTATTAATCCATCAGGGTTTCAACAACCCTAGTTATAGAGTTTACCTACTTATGATCGTAAGAACATACATATAATTCATAGATGAAAGCAAAATAATGATCTCATGAATAATTTAGAATAAAAACCAAAATCTCAAATAAATATCAAACCCTAAAAAATAAGAACAATGATTCCAAGATCAATAGTGTATCTCAGAACTCAAAACAATATAATAAGTGTATAAAGTGTCTAAACTAGTAAGGACATATCCAATGGTATTTATAGATACATTAGAAAATGTATCCTAAATAAAGTAGGATATTAGAGTCGCATCAAACTATGACCCCACTTACGAGTCGTAGGTAGTACCTGTGAGTCGTAAGTAGGTTCATAGGAATCAGAGCGATCTTCAGGTCTTCAGAACCCCTACCTACGAGGGGTACCTATGGTCCATAGGTAGTACTTCCGCCCCCATAGGCAGGCTCCGTAGAAGTCAAACTTCAATTTTAGCTTTTAGGATTTCAACTCTGCTACCTACGTGGGCTACCTATGGGCTCATAGGTAGTACCTATGGTTCATAGGTTGGCATATAGGTACACTCTTAGCTTTAGTTGATCATTTTTTTCTCCTTCTCTTCTCTAAACTCTATTTTTTTTGTAAAACTAACACAAAATCACATCACATCTAACAAAAATACCTAAGTATTTGCATAAATTCCTAGTTTTAAGCATCAAATGTTCCATGAAACCATGGCACATCAATACCATCAACTTAAAACATTTGCCTGCCTCCAGGAAACTAATAAATAATAGAAAAACATAATGCTTAACTAAAAGAAACCTAACGCACCTATGATAGTCAACTTAATTCAGCTCAAATTTCTTACCCCATTATATTTCTAACTTTAAAAACCACTGTGTGGATCTATGTAGCACAATAATATGACACAAAGAAATCAAGTGATGTCATTAAATTAGCAACAAACAACTAAACATATATATAATTTACACTACCTAAACAGGTAAGCAGTTAACAATACAACCCATGAACCCTCACAACAAGGAAGTCTCAACTCTCACAGCATAATAGTGCATGTCAATGCCGGGACTATATCAAGACACTCATGCTCTTAAAAGAAGTTCCAATAATGTGCATAAAATACCATAGGCTTTCCCTTATTTTCTATACCTTAATTTTTTAATGTAGACTTAGGGCAGGTACGGTACTTTTGGGATATAATGACTCACCCTTCTTGACACTACACTGTTCCACTTCTCAATCATACTTATTTTATTCTCTTTTTTACTCCCTTATTGTTTATTTTGACTGGGTATGGTTTCCTTCATTATTTTTATTTATTCACTTCTCTATTTTTGTTTTTCATTTTTTCTTTCTTTCTTTTTATTTTTTCTAGCACACCCAACCCTACTTTCTTTTTCTTTTTATTTTTCTTTCAACATCCTTACTTCTACCTATTTTCAACTATGCTCCCATATGATAATGACCGTCAACTTTGGAGATTTTCCTGTGTTGAGGTGCATAATGCCCAAGGAGGGACCAGTTTCAAAACAGGTTCATTCAAATTAAATGGGAAGTGATATGGTCAAAATAAGAAAATATGTGAATTTAGGCTCAAATTATGGATCAAGGGATACTTGCTTACTTTTGGTTGGTCTTTTAGGCTAAGAATTGACTTATTCAAACATGGACTATGATGAAGTCCTAACTAACTGACCTACAACCTAGGCAAGACTAACCGAGCAAGTTCTGGGTTAAATGAATAAAGCTAACTAGGTAAATTCCTCTCTCACGTATGGTACATGATTATATTATCAACTACTACCTATCCAGTTTATGAAATGCTAAGTTCTGATTATTTTGATCCTGATACTAATTCCATAACAATATTCAAACAATGGTCACACATATATTTACACACACAGTTCTCAAAAAATTTTAGAGCGGTATTATTTTTGTCAAACTTTTAAAACACATAACAAACATAAAAACTACACTTCGGTTCTTTATTTCTCTTCTAATTAAGAAAAACAATACATAACATATAATAACATAAAATAAAACCTAAATATGTCAGCTACACTAAAATAGCACACCTTGGGGAAAATAGACACGATAATAAAAGCCTCAGATGGTTGTTACACCCCTACCCCTAAATAAAAACTTATGTACTATCCCCAATGCATACTTGAAACTAAACAACAAAAGGTTATGAGACATACCTCGTATGCTCTAGGTATCATAAGTAAGCTCACCCCCATCTGTGGTATCATGTAGTTTATTGTAGAAGGATGTGGTGGTGCGTGACTAGAAGAAGCGCCCAATGCCATATCAGCAAGCCTCTACTCATCCATAGTAAGCTGAATCCTAGACTTTGTAGTGGCATTCTTCAAGGCCCTACAAAACTCCTTATCCAAGTTTCCCAGCTCCTTTTGCTCATAATATTTCTTAGCCCCAATAATCTAGGACTCATCATCCTCAATAAGAAAAACAAAACCATAGGTAGAGGTTTGGACAATATTTGCATGAAAAAAGGATCACCACAGGGATAACTAGAATATGGCTCTTAGCTAACGAGTGCACCCAAGATCTTAATATGGCCACCTCCTCACAAAGGCCTACCCAATTAGGTAAATAGACCTTGTAATGTTGTGCTCCCATCTGAACCTCAAAATTATAAATCCACCAATGTAGATCTTTCATGAACTTATCCATGGGGGCCATCATCTTACCCTCAACTCTAGCCTCAAAAGCCTCTAATGAGGTTTATGCCCATGGCCTAATATGACCAAATAATGTGACCAACTGGGTCTTTGTCTATGTCAAAAAATTAACCCTTTCCAATTCCTAATCCATAACCTATTGTAAAAACTCCTAAGGTACACTAACCAAACCTACAACTGGCAGGCGAGGGGGCAAAGTAGGGGTCGAGGCTGGAGCTGAAGTACCTGTGGACCCCTCACTACCTACAGTAGTCATAGGATCTTTCCTTCGACTATCTATATTAATGTCACCAATCAGTGTCGACCTATCGACATGCTCAGCTGACATAGAAGGCCCCTTAAAGTGGACCACACTTGAAAAAGTAAATATTGTACTCTATGTAGTACGATCAGGTTGGAATCATCCCTAATAAAGCCAATGTCAGCAATGAGGGCCACCTCCATCTATGATAAATCTCCAAAATACCTGGTATCCCTACCTCATCACATAACTTATGTATCAGGAATAGAAAGGGGATAGTAGAGAACTCTCATAAGGCCTTATCATGAATTTGTATGCGGATCCACCTTGCAAAGTCAATTTCAAAACCAGCTATGAGTCAGTAATTTGTACGACTCTATCCAAAGGGATCACATTATCCGTAGATGTTAGACTCAAATGATGTATCACTATAGTCCACCAAAACATTGCTACAAAGCACAACAAAGCATTTGCAGTCTCTATCTTCCTCTCTACCTAAGGGGCATCAATACCTTACTCAACAATCTACCTATTATTGATCAAGCCAAGTCTCTTCTATACACTATATGATCGGTATCTCTCATGGTACGCCAACTCTAAAAAAGTATCAACTAATAATTAAACTCCACTGTGGTAGTAGATCTCATAAACTCTGGCCTAAATAAGAAACTATGAATGGTCTCCTGAACTAGTGTATGTGTTACTGGGGGCTTGTCCACCTCTCTTCCTTCAACTGTGGTATTCAAATAGATAGATACTTCATACTAGGAATAGAACTTTCGAACAAACTTCGAATAATAAGATCATATAAGGTGATCTATCCAACTAAGTCTATACCTCTTAAATGTATCCTACAGGTCTGGATCACCTGCCAAAGCGGCCAAATAAATATGGGTATCCTCCATAATATCGTACTACAATCAACCCATCTCGATAATAGTGTTGTCTTTATTATAAATACTTTACATGCCCTCCACACACTAGGGAAGAATCTTGAGTACCTAGATCTAATAAAGAAACCTCTTGAGCATCCTAAAAAGCATCAGCACCCTTCTCAGACTAGGGTGTATCTGACTTACTATCACCTGAATAAGTATAGAATGCATACTCTGACCCCTCCTCAGAATGGGGTAAGATAAATCTTTCTCTTCATCAAAACTGAAACTTGAGTTATCTTTTCTCTCATTAGTTTTGGAAGAAATAGGAGAGTACAATGGCGAAGTCGTGCTTGACTTTATTCAAGGCGCAGTTCAAATAAAATGATATGGTAAAGTCTAGGGCCTTCACTATAATGCTTGCAGTGGTGCGGGCTGATAGATTAACTAAATATTAGCTAGTTTAAGCTAAGTATCTATCTTGGCTGTAGCCTACCTCTATGCCTAGCCTTAGTTCTGACATAGATCCAAGGGTGCACTATTCGTATTCACAGGGTACTCCCCTATGGATCCACTTTGTTTGGGAGAATCATCTCTTAGCCTGGATTGTACTCTTTTTTATGATGCAGCCTTGTGTACCATAGTACCTCTAAAGAGAGTTGCTACTTATTGAAACACAATACTAGAACAAAAAAGAAGAAGAAAATTGATATTCTAGCTTAAAGGCTACCTATGACCCCTACCTATAGGCCGTAAGTAGTAGTTATGATGCTATAGGTTGGCTCATAGGTAGAAGACATAGCCCTGAACCTCCAAGGATTCAAGTAAGACACCTATGTGTACACCTATATGCTAATAGGTATAACTTACATACTTATAGGTAGTTTCTATAGGTTCAGGCTAAGGGTATGTCAACTTTTTCCCAAAATTCCCACCCAACACAGATAATTTTTTTGACCTTTAGACTAAATTTAATCATTATAACATGCATAACTTTGATTTCCACAAGTATTCCAAACATTATTTGAGTTAATGAACTTCTACCTTTAATGTGATCATTGGCTTCCGAAATTAAGAATCATGCATCAACTAAAGTTTCACCATTTTTAGTCTCCAAATATTGAAAGAACTATGAGATTTTAGTAAGTTAAAGTTTATTCAATGTGAAATCTCAAGTTTAATGTTCAAGAATGATATGCCTAAATTACACCTCTCTACTGAGAGAGTAAGCGGTCGCAGTCAAATATAGATCCCAACTGGGTTGGGTGTTGAATCCCATAGGGAAAATTGTGCTCACTAAGTATTGTGGTTATTGCTAGACTATTGATTGAAGGTTCCAGAATAGAGGGTTATTTTAATTTAACAATTATAATCAAATGTATCTCACAGAAAGTAATCCAACAGTAAGTCAAATTGCTAAAAGTAATTTAATAAGAGAAGTAAAACTAGAGTTATGTTTTCTAAGATACTTAAGCAGCTAAGCTTGTGAACTATTTTTTATTGCCAATAAACAATTCTTATTGCATGAGTAATTGAATTCTATGGCTTTACCCATTAGTTCCTCAACCTAAATGAGTAACTTATCCCTTAATTCTTTCAAACTTAAGGAACATAGTATTAATTCAACTATAATCTCACATAGGTTGATCCGATTAAGGAATCTACCCTCTATCCAAAGGTTAAAGCCTTTAGATTTAGGTAAACCCTTTCTTGTCCCAACAAGCACTTTTCTATTTGAACAGGTGTTGTTCTTGGGCTCACATTTCAATTTTGCAACCAAGAAAAGTCATTAAAGTGAAGAAGAGTTTATGCAATATCAATTACTCATGGGAGTCTACTAGATTCACAACCTAAAATCAGCTTTTCACATCAAGGCTCCCATAACCCTAGTTATGGGAGCTTAGCCACATATTTCCACCCAAGAAAGATAAGAAACCATTGCGTTATTCATAAATTAATTCAAAGTTTACTTACAAAATCACAATTGTTGTTCTTCAATCTTCAATAAAAAATATGATAAAGGAATCTAGATCCACAAATCTCCAATGGATCTTAGAGAAAAACTATGTAACAATGTATTTTTCAGTATAGAAAACCCTAACCAATGATAAGAGATGGATAAAAACATCTATAGTAAAACCTAAAACTGGGTATTTATATGTTCCCCCATAAAAAAAATTTGAAATTCAAATAATATAAAATCTGTGTCCAATGTGACGGTCAAAGTGGTGGTCCGTCGCAAGACTGATGGTCCGCCATTTGGTCCATCGCAGCTGACTTTCTAGTTAAGACTGATGGCTCATATAGTAGTCCATCGTTAAACTGATGGTCCACTATCCTGACTATCGTTGGTAGTGCTGGAGAGTCAGGTTCTAGATGATCCTGATGGCTGGAGTGGGGTCAGTCGAAAGATCGACAGTCCACCAAGTTGGTCATTACTGAGCCTTCCAAAATGGCTGGTTCTATTTATTTCTGATGGCCAAAGTGGTGGTCTATTGCAGAACTGATGGTCCACTACATGGACCATCACTGGGTTTTTAGAGTTCATAGGTTCTTCCTCGGTCTGACGGTTGAGTTGGTGGTCCATCGCAAAACTAACAGTCTACCATTTTGACCGTCAGAAGTGTTTTTCTGCATATTTTCTGAGTCTTTTCCTTCAGTCAGCTCCTTACCTAGGAACACTAAAAACCAGAATTAAATGTAACCTTGGTTGCTTGGAAACATGAAATTTTCCTAAGAAAAAGATGAAAAATATTCCATCAAAAGCTGAAACATCAACACCCTCAACTTAAGATAATTGTTTGTCCTCAAGCAACTCAGCATCAAATTGCTATTATGAACGATACAATGACGGGCATTTACCACTGAACCAATTCTCATACAACGATTCACTTGTCATCCAAATCATATGGTTTAACATGTCAGAGTCTATAACCGGCATTGTTTCAAATTTAATTTATCTATACAACATGGATACAAATGTCTACAAAGATTCTCCAAATTAAGTATGACTCAAGTTTCCCTCACTGTCAAGGAGATCCACCACTCAATAGCTTTTGTGGATACAAATCACAACCCTCTCACTCATCAAAGAAGTTCCAAACATAGTACATGAACCCATAAGCTTGCCCTTATCATCTAATGCCCCCTATAGCTGAGATCTAAGATTAAGCATGTCTTTTCTAGGCTAGTTCTGAGGTATCAGTCTAGGTTAGGAGGAAATTTTGTGAAAACGTGAATAAAAACTCTGCTTTAACTCTCTTTGCCTACACAACAATTCTTCTTACCAAGGCTATTTCTTTGCTAGCTCACTTACCCTCTTCTCATTCATTCATGCTTTACCATAATAGACCCCTTTTTATTTTTTTTTATTTTTTATACAAGCACCAGCCACACTCAACTTAGGTTGATGCCAGAAGTCAAAGTGTATATTGTCTTAACTAGACCAGGGTCAGATGCTCTAAGTCAAATTCTAGACCAACATTCCATTAGGCAATTAATAGTCCTACAACATCCACCTTCAACTTAGGTGTTTCTCCTAAGTTTAGGTACACATTTCCCATTACTAGGATAGGGCCAGAGCTAGGCGTCAACAGTTGAAAAAGAGTTAACTAAAATATTTAGTGATGAAGAAAAATTAACAAAGGCTCAACGAACGGTTCAAAAATTGAAACATATTTTTGGTGGGGTCAATTATTTTGGCTAAATGGACTAAAAGCACAAGGTGGCCTTCCATCACTTCTTATGTCATCAACTACATAATAGCATCAATTGAACCAAGCAAGTTCTAGGTACTATACTATGAAGGAACTAATACAAATACTTCCACACACTGTGGTAACTGAGTTACACATATTCTACTGCTCTTAAGATTTTTGCATCACATATCATGTGTATTTATAGGTTAATGCCAATTACAGATTCACTAACAGTTGATCACATATTTTAAGAGACAAAAATAAATAGTTAAATTGAAACAGTCATAGTTAGATGCCAACATCATTCATCATCTGTATTCACAACAAGATACTAACACAAACAACACTTTTATTTCATAGACCAACCTTAGCAACATATCAAGACTTTAAAATAAGAAGAATGCAAATATACAGTTAAACCTAAGCATGATACTTCTTATAGATAGCACATGGTAGGGGTCCAAAATGTTGGCAACACACCACCCCCCCATGGTACAAATGCTCCACCCCCACAGAAAATACATGCATTGTCCTCAAAGCATTAAATTAAAGTACAAAGGAATAGGTATAATTATATTGCCTCTTATTTATCTGAGGCATCTGTGAAGTGTGGTAAGGCTCTTGCATCCTCTCCTTGTGCAACGTTGGCCCCTATGGTGGTAGGGGCACTCAAAACCTCACCCTCCTGGATTAGAGGAATCATCTCTCGAACTGATACTGAACTATGCCCCCTTGCTGGACCAGCACTTGTAGATACTCCTGTTACTTCATCTTCTTATTTTTTCTTTCTCTTTTATTTATCTTTCCTAGATTTCTTTTGAACTCTCTTTAGATCATGTTGTTCATTTTAGTCTGATGTCATTTCTTCTTTCTTTCTCCTCTTTTCTTCTTTCTTTGCAGCTCGCTCATCCATTTGTTGCTTTCCTTTATCTTTCACGGGTTTTCTCGTAAGATCCATAATCCCTTCATTATCGTTACTCACCACTAAGGCTGGGTCAAAAACTGTCTGCTGAGATTACCTGCTCTTCAACTCTGCTATATCGGCCTTTGTCTGCTTAAACTCATCTATGAGCTTTGCAAGATCAGGGAAGGGTAGTGCATCTAGCCTTTTGTTGATGCGATGCTCTATGCTATCTATCCTAGCTTAAATAGTTTGTAATAGACGGATTGCCTCAGCAACAATTTCATTAATAAAAGGCTTAAACTTTGACGCCTATTTATCTAACTATCTCTAAAACCTCTTTTGCAGCTTTACTGATTTTGCAAAATTCTACTGTGTCAACCTGTACTCGGTAAAGTCTACTCCACCTATAGATTGTGCATAACTCGACCCTGTAGAAGTACCTGGAGGCACATATTCTGGTGGCACATAAGTGGTGATGGGTAACAACATACCTGCAAAAATTCTTATGGCATCAAGAGCTAGTAGAGATTGATTCTGGTAAGCTGGAGGCTTGGTTACACGCATCTCAAACTTTGAGTCATCTTTTGACTTCTTAATGTCCTGTCAATGTGTTGTTGGGATTTTATTGTCAACTTCATAGATCAGGGGCACACCTTCCTCTTTGCATAGGTTAATGATTAAGTAAGGGAATGGCAATGTACTAGTTTTCTTGTATGCTCTGAAGAATATCTCATGCGCAATAATCTGGCCAAAGTCAACCGACAGCCCTGAAACTAAGTTTTCCACCCATACAGCTCTATGTTTATCTATATTTCCATCACCCTTTGTTGGCATCAGCCTTAAGTGAACAACGGCCCACCAGAACTTGTCCTTGAAACCAATGGAATACTTTACAATAAGCTCCTATGGATTGGTTAACCAAGGTGGGTTATCATCATTAGTCAATAACGAAGCCACCTAAGGCCTCTGAGTAGATGCAGTCCTCAACCTAAACTCAAGATTAGGTATAGTAGGTGGAGCCTCATACTCTAGTCCAAACAGCATCCTATTTCTTGTACAGGCTAAAATATTGATAGGGACTCCTCGAAAAGGGGCAGACTCCCTGTTCTACAGAATTGCGACTGATGTCCTCTTTGTATAATCCTTTTCTATTAATACAAGATAATTGGCAAAGAATTCTTTTACCCAATTCGATTGATACGCTCCTAGTGGCCTGCTCATCCGTGCTAGTTCATACTCATTAAAAATGCATTCCAACTCAGGATATTGATTCAGCTCCATTGTTACAATCTAATGTTTCTCTGTGAATGGCCTTTTTATTCCTCTTGTTATAGGTATCAATCCATCATAGAATTTCTCTCATTCTCCCTCTATCTTCCATCTAATTGCATCTCAAACTTGAGGATCCTTATGCTTGATTACATTACATCCTCAGGTTTTGTATCCATATTAGTTGCTTTTGTTTGCTCTCCCACATTAGTAGCCTTCGTTTCTTCCTCAACAGGCTTAGGTTGATTTGAAGCAATCATTGCCTCGTTTGGGCTTGAGCTAGTCCTACTTGTACTATTGTTGCTCTCCTCTTCAGACTGGGAGAGCGTGGGAGTTTTCTTTTCATGTTGCCTGGTGTTGTAGGCAAGTGCAGATTTACCTTTACCCCTTTGAGATCTTCCACCTCTATTTAGTGGTAATTTGTAAGCCATAATGCCTGAAAAAAAAAAGCAAAGAGTTAGTCACAGCACAAAATAGCTTAAACAAAAAAAATTTAGATTTGACAACCATACTGGTGGTCCATCAAGTAACTGGTGGACCACCAGGTGGTCCGTTAGGTCCTATCTAGATGAACTAAAATTTCAGGTACTTGCGATGGTCCATTTGGTGGTCCGTCGAGATAGCTATGGTACACTATTTAGGTCATCGTATCTTATCCAGTGGGTGTTATATCTGGGGTTATTGCCCAATTTGGTGGTCCGTCAAAAAAGTGAAGGTAACTTATTTCGACCATCTTACCTCCTTCTTTAGATTTTAGCTTTCAATTCTCCATTTTGTCAATCATTTAGCATAAAACCCCGATATTTAAGCAATAATTGACACCCACTTCACATTTATACACATTATTTCACATTGTTAAACATGTGAGTTACTCAGACTTCACTCACAATACACTCTCAAGTTTCCACACATACAACAACTCAAAGTAAGAGAATAACACAAGATGGAACTTTAATGGACAAACCACTTAGTCGTTTCATGTTTTTGCAATTCAAAAAGAGAAGGTTTGTGCTCATACCTTGATGTTGCAGTAGCTTCTTTCCTACTTGCTTGCTAATTACAAAATCAACTACTACTCTAGTAATTTAATTTCAAGAATTCTTGTGATGAAGATAAAGAAAATAAATGTGTTTGCTTAAATAGAGCCAAAAGAAGTAGATGGAGAGTCCTAGGAAGATCAAATGACTTTAGATGCTTTGAATCCCTAGGAATTTGGTCAGTTGAGGAAATTAAAAAGAGGGTAAAACGTATGTAACTGCTATTTTCCCTTTTTTAAAACCAATTAGGCCAAATACGGCTTATTTAAATAGTCACAATTTTAACCCGACCCGACCTAGTGCTAGGATAATTTCGATGGCCTCCATGAAGGTCTATCAGACATGCGGTGTCGCATCAATAGAGTCATCGCTTTGTACCAGAACATGGTCACTTTAGCTTACTTGCAACGATTGATTTGGCGGTCCACCAATTTTGAGACAGTCCACCACTTTGACCGTCGCTCCCTAACAGAACTTAGGCCACCAACTTAATTTTTGACGATTGATGTGGTGGTCTACCAAGTTTGTGAAGGTCCACCATTTTGACCGTCAAATTTATCTAGTGAATTAACTTTTTAGCATTTTTACGATGGTGGAAATAATGGTCTGTTAGATGACTGGTGGTCCACCAAATTGACCATCACTTTTATTCCAGTAGCTCAGATTTTTCTCCTTTTTTTTCATCTACATTACTCCTTCTTTTTGCAGCATTTTAAATCTTGCGCACTTCACAAACGCATCAAAAATGCACTATAATAACACAATAATTCAACTAATATTTTACAACAACACACTATGGGTTGCCTCCCACTAGTGCCTGATTTATAGTCGCGACATGACTCAGATATCTTGATTACTAAGACTTCATCGAGATAGAAAGTATCAATACTCCTTATTGAGTCCATTGGATTGATATATAGTTCACACATTACCTATTTACCTTGAAGACACTTTCGTATTCATTTTCAAGTTCCACTACTCCAGATGAGTAGACTTGGCTCACTTTAAATGGTTCATACCATTTGGATTTGAGCTTACATAGAAATAGTTTGAGTCTAGAGTTGAACAGAAGAACCAAGTCACCTCTCTGGAAATCCCGCTTTTCAATCCTGCGGTCGTGGTACTTCTTCATTCTTTCCTTGTATAGATCAACCCAGTCATAAGCTCGAAGATAAAACTCATCTAGTCATTCATCTGCCCCAATCTCATATTCGATGACTCATTCTAATCCAAGTTAAACCATTTTAGTGCCCACAACCCTTTATGCTCTAGCTCAATCGGCAAGTAATACACTTTGCCATAAACCATTTGGTACAGCGACATGCTATTAGGTGTCTTAAAAGCTATTCAATACACCCATAGGGCATCGTCCAACTCCCAAGACCAATCCTTCCTGCTAGCATTTATAGTCTTGCCAAAGATATCTTTGATTTCCCAGTTAGAGATTTCTACCTGCCCACTGGTTTGCGGGTGGTATAGTGTAACAACTTTGTGTTGCTTAACTCCATATTTTGCCAAGGCCACTCTGCACATTTTGTTGTAAAAATGTGATCCTCCATCACTAATGATGGTACGTGGTACCCCGAAGTGAGAAAAGATGTTTTTCCTCAAGAATACAACAAGTCTCTTCCCTTCATTATCTTCCAGAGCCACTACCTCGACCCATTTTGACACGTAGTCAACGGCCACTAATATGTACTTCATCCTAAATGAGCTCACGAAGGGCCCCATAAAATCAATGCCCCAGACATCAAATAATTCTACCTCCAGCATCCTAGACATTGGCATCTTATGGTGCTTTAATATGGACCCTTGCCTTTGACATTGGTCACACCTCTTCACGAACTCGTAGGCATATCTGAATAAGGAGGGATAATAGTAACCACTCTGAAGCACTTTCCTTACAGTCCGATCAACTGCATTGTGACCTCTAAATGGGGAAGCATGACTCGCTTCCAGTATACTCAACATATCTACTTCTGGGATGCACCATCTTATAATCCCATCCACACATCGCCGAAAAAAGATATAGCTCATTCCAGAAGTAATGGTTCACATCATAGAGAAACTTTTTCCTTTGATGAAAGAAAAGATTCTTTGGGATTAACTTGCTCACCACATAATTTGCAAAATCAATATACCAAGGTATTTTCTTTATAACACCATCCAAGACTTCCTCATTAGGAAATGCATCATTGATCTCAAATTCATCTCAGGCTGCTTGCTTCCCTTCAAGCCTAGACAGGTGGTCCGTAAATTGATTTTTGTTATTCTTTCGATCATTGACTTTAAAATCAAACTCATGAAGCAGCAGTACCCATCTAATCAACCTTGTATTCGCATCCTTTTTTTCCATCAAATATCTCAAGGCTGTGTGTTTAGTGTGAACCACCGCCTTGGTTCCTAGAAAATAGGCCCAAAACTTTTCAACGGCATAGACAACTGCAAGAAGTTACTATTCTGTGATGGTGTAGTTATTTTGAGATCCATTTAGAACTTTGCTGGAAAAATTGATTGGATGAAATAATTTGTCTTTCTTTTGTCCCAGCACAGCTCCAAGGGCAACACCACTTGCATCACATATTATCTCAAATAGTTTTAACCAATCTAGTGCAACAATAATAGGAGCATCAACCAGCTTCCCTTTAAGGCATTCAAATGCCTTCAAGAAATCATCATCAAAGGAGAATTTGACTTCCTTCTCCAAAAGTTTGCGAAGGGGGTTTGTAATCTTTGAGAAGTCCTTCATAAAGCTCTTGTAGAAGCCAGCATGACCAAGGAAACTTCACACTCCCTTCACTAAAATAGTTGGTGGAAGCTTCTCTACAACCTCAACTTTTGCTCAATCAACTTCAATCAACTTTGTTGAAATTTTGTGTCCAAGAACAATGCCCTCCTTCACCATGAAGTGGCATTTCGCCCAATTAAGGACAAGATTGAACTCCTCACACCGCTGCAAGGACCTACTCAGATTTACCAAGCATCGCTCAAAAAAATCACCGACAACTGAGAAATTATTCATAAACACCTTTAAGGTGTCTTCGACCATATCAAAGAATATAATTATCATGCACTGCTGAAAAGTGGCAGGTATATTACACAATCTGAAAGGCATCCTCTTGAAAGTAAATGTGCCATATGGGCACGTGAATATTATCTTATCCTAATCTTCAGCAGCAATAGAAATCTATTTGTAACCATAATACCCATCTAAGAAACAATACCAACCTCTTCCCACTAGGCGATCAACAATCTTCAATGTCCAAAAATTGAGTTTTCTGTAATCCATAGACACCCTCCATCCAGTAACTGGCCTGAGTGGAATCAACTTATTCATCTCATTAGCCACCACTGTCATGCCCTCTTTCTTGGGCACTTACTGAACAGGACTTACCCACTTACTATTTGAGATAGGGTAAACCACTCCTGCATCTAGCCACTTAATAATTTCTTTCTTCACCACCTTTTTTATAGGTAGGTTAAGACGGTGTTGATTCTCAATAGTCGAGACACAATCCCCTTCTAGCTGGATTTTATGTGTGCATGTACCAAGAGAAATATCGATAATGTAGGCAATCGTCTAACTAATAGCCCTCTTATATATCTTAAGAATAGAAATGAGGGATTATACCTATTTTTCACCTAAGTCAGCTACAATAATGACAGGTAATGTATTCCCACTGCCCAGGAACACTTGCCTCAAATGACTAGGCAACTCTTTCAGCCCCAAAGTGGGTGACTCTTCAATAGATGGCTTGGTTGGTGGACTAGGATGATTTTTCAAGTCCAAATCTAGCTTCTTTGGTGCATAGGAATAAGACCCCATGCCTGATAAGTCACACACAGTCTCCTCATAATTTTCAATACCGTTTTGACCAAAATTCATTAATACAGCAGCTAAGGTCTCCACAAAAAAATTTTCTTCTATAGGTACTTCCTGCTCCTCCTCATAATAAACATCCACAATAGAAAATATGCACATATCTTTATGTTATTTCAGGGACTGGCATACATCGAATCAAACTACTTCATCATTCATCCTGAATAGTAGCCCATTTTTCTTTAGATAAATAAGTACACTCTCGGTTATGAGAAAAGGTCTACCCAATATTTTAGGCACCTCGAAGTCTACCTCGTAATAGAGAATAACAAAATTAGCTGGAAATATGAAACTAGCCATGTTAACTAATACATCATATAAAATACCCATGGGCCACTTCACAGAACTGTCTGCCATAACTAATCTCATGTTCGTGGGAGTAGGATCCCTCAAACCCAGTTTCTTATACACAACAAGCAGTATCAAGTTTATGCTGGCCCCCATATCATATAGAGCTTTTGCAAAATTAAGAGGCCCAATAGTGCATGGGATAGTAAATGCGCCCAGGTCTGCCTTCTTCTACACCAATGACCTTGTGGAAATAGTACCACAATGATGGAGACTGTCTACAATCTCATAGCTAATTGTCTACTACTTAGTAACAAGGTCTTTTATGAACTTTGCATACCCGAACATTTTCTCCAACGCTTCCACCAATGGCAAGTTGATTGTCAACTGCTTAAGCAAGGCTATAAACTTGCCAAACTTTGTGGCGTCGGCCTTTTTTTTCCACCGATGGGGAAACGGAAGAGGTGATTTTGGGAGCACAGTAACCACCACTTAACTCTTCTTTCCCTTGCTTTTCTCCAACTCATCAACCTACTGATGGTTGGATGGTGTATTATAAAAAACTTTATCTTGTTTTTCAGACTCCACTGGATAAGTTTCTTCATGCTCAATATCCTTTGCAATTACATCTTTGCCCACAGACGGGCCTATTAATACCTCACCAATATGTGTGGTAATTGCCATACAGGATCCATCATTTTGAGGATTCTGAACTGTATCACTTGGTAAAGTTCTACTCTTCCTCTCATTTAATGTTGCTGAGAGTTGGCGTGTTTGCTGGTCCAATTACTTAATGGAAGTAGAGTGTGACTTTACCAACTGACTTATGGAAGACAAGTCACTATTCATAGTGGTCACCCCAGAGTTGGTAGTCTCAACTCTCTTTAATAATTTCTCCATAATATCCTCCATGGACATCTTACCAGAGCTAGTTGAAGTATTATCTCTGCTTCCAGGAGGTACATATAGTCCACTCGTATCATTTTTGCTTTTCCAATTCCCTTGATCTCTATCCTTATAACCAATTTTATTGTAATAGTTTCTACGTTGATTTCCTTGGCTACTACCTAAAAAAACCCCTGATTATTTAGATAGTTTGCCTCTTCTTCCGAATCGGAATCAGCTCTTCCCTGGGATGCAACATCTTTTACCTTCTCTATTTTTCCAAATAATAGATGCTTAGTCAATAAATCCATCTGATTCTTTAAGTGTGTGATATCCTAGTCACGCTCTTCCTCCTTCTTGCATTGTGCTATAGTGATACTACCAGACACAGTAGATCTTGCTACCATAGAATCCCTAGTATGCCAAGCTCTTCTCTGTTTGGTCATCCGATCAAGCATCTTTGAGGCCTTTGGGAAAGTAATTTCAACAAATGACCCTTCTACAGCATTATCCATGATTGGCTTCATAATATAATTCAAAGCCAGATAAAGAGTCTCCCTAAGATAAATATCCATCATATTATGGTTCGAGCATTGCATCAGCTTCTTTTTAAACCTCCTTCAGGTCTCGTAAAGAGTTTCAGTAGGAAGCTGTCAGAATTTAGTGATTTTATCCCTCAACTGTACCCTTCTGGAGGGTGGAAAGAACCTTTCTAGGAAATACACTTTTAACTGCCTCAAGTTGGTTATAGATTTGGGAGTCAGTTCGTTTAACTATAGTGTCGCCTTACCAGATAGAGACAACAAAAACAAATGCAGATGGATAGCATTCTGACCCACTTATGGATTATCAAAGGACTTGCAAATGGTGACAAAATTCACCAAATACATGTTTGGATCATCTCCAGGAAGACCACCAAACAACCCCTTCAGATGAAGGAGTTGAATCATCGTACTGGTAATATTAAATTTATCTCCTGGTACTAGAGGAGAAGGAATGATAGATTTAGTTAAACCTACTCCATCCATTCTATCTTCATCATTATTCAAATCAAACTGCACTGATTGACGCTCTTGCCTTACCTAAAAGGGGTGATTCCTATTTACATTCCAATTCACTGGTATACCGCATTCTCTGCAAGCCTTGGGTTAATAGGATCTAACAAATCATAATCCCTCAAATCGTCATCATCAAGATTAGGGTGGCGTGCATGCTGGCCATTATTTTGCTAATTTAGTTGAGATCTAGCCAGAGTGGCTAGTCTTTCAGCCTCCTAAGGGTCTGTCATTCTGCTAATTAACTGTGGTTTCAGATGTATTGGTAATAATGGTATACCCGATCTCTATGTACTTAGCATATAATAACTACCCTGAATAGAAAGAAAAACAACAAACAAAAGAAAAATTTGAGAAACTTGACCAAAGGTCAATTAACAAACACAAACTTAATTGACAACTACATTCCCCAGCAATGGCGCCAAAATTTGATACGCTCAAATTACACCTCTACTGAGAGAGTAAGCGGTCATTGCTAAATATAGAACCCAACTGGGTTGGGTTTTGAATCCCATAAGGAATACTGTGCTCACTAAGTATTGTGGTTGTTACTAGACTGCTGATTGAAGGATTCGGAATAAAGAAGTATTTTAATTTATCGATCATTTTGTGAACTATTTTGGATTCCAAATGAATAATTCTTATTGCAAGAGTAATTGAAATCTATGGTTTTACCCATTAGTTCCTCAACCAAAATGAGTAACTTATCCCTTAATTCTTTCAAACCTAAGGAACATAGTATTAATATAACTATAATCTCATATGGGTTGATCTGGTTAAGGCATCTACCCTCTATCCAAAGGTTAAAGCCTTTACATTTATGTAAACCCTTTCTTTTCCCAACAAGGACTTTTCTATTCAAATAAGTTTTGTTCTTGGTATCACTTTTCAATTTTGCAACAAAGAAAAGTCATTAAAGTGATGAATATTTTATGCAATATAAATTACTCATAGGAATCTACTAGATTCACAACCCAAAATCAGCTTTTCACATCAAGGCTCCCATAACCCTAGTTATGGGAGCTTAGCCATACATTTCCACCTAAGAAAGAGAAGAAACCATTGTGTTATTCATAAACTAATTCAAAGTTTACTTATAAAAATCACAATTGTTATTCCTCAATCTTCAATAGAAAATATGATAAAGGAATCTAGATCCATAAATCTCCAATGAATCTTAGAGAAAAACTATGTAACAATGCATTTTTTAGTATGACAAACCCTAACCAGCAATAACATATGGATAAAAAGATCCATAATACAACAAAAAATAGGGTATTTATATGTTCCCCCATAAAAAGAATTTGAAATTAAAATAATATAAAATCCATATCCAAAGTAACGATCAAAGTGGTGGTCCATCGCAAGACTAACGGTCCACCATTTGGTACGTTGTAGCTAATCCTAGATGGTTAATTTCTAGGTAAGACTGATATCTCATATGATGGACCATCACTAAATTGATGGTCCACCATCTTGACCGTCGTTATTGGTGCTGGAGCGTCAGGTTATGGATAATACTGACGGCTGGAATAGTGGTCCATCGAAAGATTGATGGTCCACCAAGTTGGCTATTTTTGAGCCTTCCAAAATACTTGGTTTTATTTTTTTTGATGGCCCAAGTGGTGGTCCATTGCATGACTGACAGGCCACAACATGGAACATCGCTAGGTTTTCAGAATTCATGGGTTCTGCTTCGATCTGACGGTTGAGTTGGTGGTCCACCACAAAACTTATGGTCCACTATTTTGACCGTCAGAAGTGTTTTTCTGTAAATTTTTTGAGTCTTATTCTTTAGTCAGTTCCTTACCCTGAAACACTAAAAATCAGTATTAAATACAACCTTGGTTGCTTGGAAACATGCAATTTTCCTAAGAAAAAAATGAAAATTTTTTTGTCAAATGCCGGAACATCGAAGAACAACTTTTCAAACTAACTGGAACCAAAAAAATCTTACCTTGAATAAAGATTGTAGTAGATGAAGATCAAAAATTCCTCAATGTAATGCGTGCAAGTGGGGTGATGTAAAGTAGTATTTGCCTTTTAAACTTTTGAAAGGGATATGAATTTAAATTTTATAGGGAGTGTAACTGATGAGTTGGGGGTTTTAAAGGGTTGGATCTAAGGTTTTATATCTTGGGTGAGCCAGATTGAGTTGGGTCTAAAGGGCACAACCCATATAAATTTGAAAAAAATTAGACCCAGTACTGACCCTACCTACGATCCTACTTAAGGGTCGTAGTAGTACCTACTCTCCCATAGGTAGGGGTTATAGGTTTTTCTCGGTTGGTTAAGTTGGCTCTGATTCCTATGACCCTACCTAAGGGACCGTAGGTTGTACCTACAGGGTCGTAGGTAGGGTAGTAGGTTTAAGTTCAGAGAACCAAAATTTTTTTTTAATTCCCATAACTCAACTTACATATCGTGGGTTGCACCTACGACCCTATATGTAGGGTCGTAGGTCTACTTATCGGGACTTGTCTAAAATTTTGCAATTTTTACCTTTCTCCAGGTCTCTCTCTATACTTTTAACCTACAAAATAGAAACAAAGTGAACACTAAAATCTTGGTTTGCCTCCCAAGCGGAGCTCGATTTAACATCTTGGCAAGACATAGCAATGTTGGGAACTCAGAATTCACTAACAAGTCCATAGATTACCTTTCATGTAGAGCTTGATTTAACGTCATGGCATGACTCAACTACCTTGGATACTGAAACTTCATAAATACGAGTATTTTTACAAACTTTCAACTCCTCCATGCTTCCCATGTAATGCTTAACACGATGCATGTTTACATGGAATGGGGCATCACCTTCTCTTGTAGATCAATTGCACCATGTGGAAATACTCTAACAATGGTGAAAGTCCAGACCACCTAGACTTAAACTTTCTATGAAACAAGCAAAGTCTTGAATTATACAACAAAACCACATCACTGGGTTGGAATACCTTCTTATTAATCCTCTTATCGTGGTACAATTTCATCTTCTCCTTATACAAGGATGAACTTTCATAAGCACGGAGGCAAAAATCATATAAATTGTTCATATTATCAATTCTCAAGTGTACAGTATCATTCCACTCAAAATACAGCTTCTTCAATGCCCATGGCATGCCTTACCGTACAAGAGCTAATAAGGTGAGGCACCTATGGAAGTTTTTTAAGCCTTTCGAAAGGCCTAAATTGAATCATCAAACTTTCTCAACCAGTAAGTTTGGATGTAATTCACAGTCTTCACAAATATAGACTTGATCTCACAATTAGTGACCTCAACCTGCCCACTCATCTACAGATGGTAAGGTGTTGCCACCTAGTATTTAACACTATATTTTTAATGTAGGGCCTAAGATAGATGATACACCCAAATTAAACCTCTCCTATGAGAGAGTAAGTGGTCATCGTTAAATATATAACCCAACTAGGTTAGGGACAAATCCAACAAGGAATATGGTGTTAATCAAGGCTATTTGTGATTTAACCAACTAATAATTAATAGTTCCCTTTAATTGGGGGGGGGGGGGGGGGGTTTATAAATCAAACAATTGTTAATATTTCAACTTGTTTTAGCAACTCAAAGTCAATATTTCAATATTTCAAATCAATGATGTAATAAAACTGAAGTTGTGATCACTATGAGTATTGATTTCTATTGAATAATAGTTGTAGCATTATATTCTCATGAGTTGTGGGAAACAACAAATTATCATTATTGATAGTTAATCCAAGCATCTTTCAACCTACTTAGATGCTAGATTTTCTAATTCTTTCAAACTTAGGAAAACCTCTTATTCTCACAAATTTTATCTCGAGTTGATTAATCTTGTTACAGCATTAATCATTATATGGAAAGTTGGTCTTTCCAAATCCCCGTTGATAATTCACTTTCTTTAATTGATTTATCAGTTCAAGTAAACTAACTAAGGCTAGATCTATTGTTGCAACCAACAGAAAAAATTCATTACAATAGAGTTATCAAAATGTTCCCTCAGTCAATCATATCTTAGCCAACTATTAAACCAATAAAACAAAACTCATAGATCCCACAACTCCAGTTATGGGATTTAGTTCCTCATGAGATAGAAAGAGATAGTATAGATTAAATTCATAATTAAAAAGTATTTAACTTACAAAAGATGGATTTAAAGATTACTTTCTTTCAAGTTCAATTGAGAATTCCCAAAACTAAAATAATAATTCGAAAACTGAATTCAAACTTAAGTGCTCCAAAATGTAAAAACTCCTATTTTGGAAAAAATTCAAGATGCATAGTGAAAACCTAAGATTTGCTATAAATACCCATAATATGCAGGATTTGGTATTCAAAATCCATAAATTCCGAACAATAGCTGATGACAAGGTTGACGACTTATCAACTAGTTGATAGCTTATCAACCAAGTCGTCAGTTTGAGTATTCAGAATTCTCTCAATCTTTACGTGATGACTACACTTGATGTCTTATCATCAAGGTGATGACCTATCATCTAAGTCGTCAACAGATCTTTCCAACACCTGCATTTTGTCTATAAGTGATGACTTCATATGACAACCTATCAACAGGTTGACGACTTATCACCTAAGTTGTCAACTTGACCTCTTCATCATATAGATTCTATCTATGGGTGATAGATTCCTCTAATAAGTTATCAACAAGTTGATGACTTGTCACCAAAGTTATCAGCTGAAATCCTTACAACTTTGATTCATATTTGTTTCACCAAAAATGCTTTCTTGGCATAGTTTTCATAGGTTTTCATGAATCTTAATTGATTTTAGGATTAGTGACTTAGCCTCCCGTTGTTCGTTTACACTACTTGGCTACAACAACTTATTTATTTGCATTCATCTCTTAATTAGCGTTGGTGTTATTCTCATGATTCTTACTTAAAAATATTTATTTACTATAACATTTATATATATATCCATTCCAACTTTCACACATATTTTACACGATCATCTCCTCTACTGTAGCCACCCTCAACTTAGGTGATTTGCCTATGTTGATGTGTAAAATATCCAAAGGCAGGATTGGGTTTGGACAAAGGCTTAAATACAGAATTAATGAAGGATGGTAATGTTGTAAAGAAATGAAAAATTCTACTGGCTCAAAAATGGATAAAAAAGGATTTTATTAACATACCTATGGGTTGTTTATTTTGGTTAAGTGGTTTACCTATCAACAACGGCCTATGATTATTTCTCTGATGACTACTTACAATCCTAACAGAATGATTTGGGAAAGTTCTAGATGTACGATACAATAAGAAACTATTCACAGAAAACCTCACACTCTCATGGCATGGAATTGTACTATCATCACTAATTTCCCAATCAAAACCCAAGATTAAGCAGGGAATGCCATATTTATATACTTACATAGATAGAAATAGTTTCCGATACACCTATCAGTCAATCTCACAAATAAAAACAAAATTTTGATGGGCTTACAATTTTCAACTTTCAAACTTATGCAATTGCTACTCAGTCAAATTTACTCTTCATGCATACATAACACTTAACTAAAACAAATAAAACAAACAACAAATCCTAAATATGTCAGTTCCCTAGATAGCGCTCAAGGGAATAGAACACAGATAATATGCCCTGGAGGTTGTAAGTGCCCCCACCCCCACAAATAAAAACATGAATTTTCCTTAATGAAAATATCGAACTATAAAAACAAGGGTAAGAAAATACCTATATTCCCTTAAGAGCTTATATCATGAGTCACTGACTATGTTGCTGCATCATCAGCAGGAAGAGTATCAATAGTGGAATCAGGTTGCACAGATGCCTCCACAGCAGTGGTTGGTGGAGTAAAGAACTCTCCAAAAGTCTTAGGAGGTCCACTAGTACAGGCTCCCATAGCTCGAGCCCTCAATGCTTTTTTTTGCAATTCATTATCAACCTTTGATTTTCTCAATGCTTCTTTCAGCTTTCTTTTCTCTTTCCTGTTCTCTCTATTTTCAATTCTCTTTTCCTCATCACTGTACTTCTCTTTTATTTTCTTTTCCTTTTTTATCAACTAGTTTCCTAGTGATGTCAAACAGTTCCTCTTCTTCTTCTTCTAATGACTCAAATAGCAAGTTCTGAGAATGTCAAAATCTAATGGCTCTGCAAAGCCGTAATGTCATTTGTAGCTCTTTCTA
Source organism: Capsicum annuum (assembly GCF_002878395.1). Taxonomy (NCBI): domain Eukaryota; kingdom Viridiplantae; phylum Streptophyta; class Magnoliopsida; order Solanales; family Solanaceae; genus Capsicum; species Capsicum annuum. Next base: position 146,699,998 of record NC_061119.1, read on the forward strand.
AGGCTTTCTCAAATACTGTCAGATCAGGCACAGACATTTCTTTTAACCTTTTATTTACTCAATGCTCCATGTCATCAATACATCCATAGATATTAAAAAAGGGTTCAATGGCTTCTTTTATTTTTTTGTCCATAGACGGCTCAAACTAGTCGGCAACTAATCTCAACTATGCCTCAAATATTTTTTCCTGCTTTACTATCTTCTTGAAGTTTTGTGGAGTTAGTGCATACTTAGACACTAGTACTGTGATCACAGTATTTTATTCTCTTTTAGTAACATGTACTACACCTACAGAGAAAGTAGCATGAATAAACTCTGGTACTGATAGCTGCATATTTTCCATAGAGTTTGTGACCGTTCCAGGTGTTTGAACTACCTCAAAAATAATAGGGTCACTCCCCCCACTCATTCCTTTGCCCAAAACCAACGTAGGCCTACTCTCATCTATTCTGTTAGGAATATGGGTCTTCTTGGCCTGAAACTCATTATCTACACTTGTGACGATTGGAACATGAGCTGTTTTGCATAACCTTGTAATCAAATAAGGGAATAAATATGTTGTATTAGGTCATGTTGCCCAAATCTTGATCTTAACTATAATTATTTTCCTAAATTTCAAGTAGAAATTCGACATTAAGCTTGCCACTAGCATCGCTCTATCCTTACCCATGATATTCTATCTTATAGTAGGCATCAACCTGTATCTTAGGACTCCCCACCAGAATTTTACTTCTTGAGACAATATATCCTTAAAAATCCATACACTTGGATTGTTCAACCACTCATGCTCCTCTTCTGCTATGACTTGTGCCAACCAACGGCGCTAATTTTCCCTATTAGTCATTCTGTGATAAAATTCTGGAGAGGTAGATAGGGAAAAAAGTGGGGACCATGCAAAAACCTATTGATTTACTATCAAATAAATCCACCATAACTCCTCGCACTAGTATCTGATTCATGTTGAGCTCTTCTATGGCTCTTTCCATCTTTTTGCATATGTTTTCCAAGATTGTTGTATAGTTGGCATTGGATTCTCTTACCGGCATTGGATAGTATGATTTTCCCTTCTTAGTGGTCTAGGTTAGATCATAAGTACTACAAGCCCTTTCTAGTTATGGGAATTTGCTCAGCCCGGACGTGATTATTCTTACTTCTTCACATAAGGTCCTCTTGTTACTCCTTCCAGTAGCTAATAGTCACTCATGATAGATCTTAGAGGATCTTTATCACATCACCTCATTCTAGAGAGTCTTCTTCCATAGGTTGCTTAGAAGAAGGAGAATGAGAGTTATTCTTTGAAACTTTTTTCCTCAACCACCCCCTCTTCAGAATGGGGAGTTAGTTCTGCTATATGAAGGCTTTGCCTCATACGACATCTTTGATGTTTTACTCCTTCCTATTTATTTTCAGAATCAATGAACAGTCTCTGAGTTAAATTGTATTTGTTCACTTACTGATTTTCTTTGAATTTTCATTTAGAGGCACGATTATATCTACATCAGAGGAAAAAATTAGTTTATACCCAAGAATAATGAGACACGAGGAATTAAGATATTGTATGCAAAGTCAACTTTACTTTGACATCTTTTGATGCACATTGGCTTACAAATCAAATTATCTTTAGTAAACTTTGGTAATATACCATCATTTTTATTATCATACTTGAAAAGAGATCAAGTACAGTTGGTATGTATATAGGTGATGACTTGGTTAATAAGTCGTCACTTAGGTGACGGCTTATCAGCCTTGTCGTCATCCCTGAGCAAATCAAAACACTTCAGAATGATAGATGATGACTTGGTTGATAAGTCATCACTTAGGTAATGGCCTATCAGCCTTGCCATCAACCTAAAGTAGAATTTGAGACTTTTATCAACCTAGGTGATGATTTGGTTGATAAGTCATCACTTAAGTGACGGCTTATTAGCCTTATCATCAGCACAAAATAGAATCTTCAACCATTGGTGCACTTGAGTGACGACTTAGTTTATAAGTTGTAACTTGTTTAATGACTTATCAACATAGTGGTCAACCCAAATTATATTCGCAAACTCATTCATTGCTGTTTCACAACCTAAAAATTTGACCTTGATGCCCAATTTTCAACTTGTTAACCCTAATCATCGATTCCAACACAAAACACTTCACCCATTTTGATTTAATAAATTTTGAAAATTATGGATACAAGTGATTTCCAATCAGTTAAAGTTTAAGTCTTTTACCAAAAAAGATGAAATTTACAACTTAATGAGAATTTGTTCATGAGCAATTTCTCATAATACAAAGTTTTGTTTATTTGGGTGACCTACTCAACTTTGTACTGATCAAATTTGTTCATGAACACTAGTAATCTTTAATTTTAAAAGTTGAATGAAATTTTTCTTACTTCTCAGTATATAACTTGAAGATTTTTAGAACATACCTTGAAGTCGACTTGAGATAGCACAATCTTCTTGAGACCACAAAACTTGATCCAAACAAACTAGAACTTCCAAAACTCAGGCTTCATATGTTTCAATGTTTTACACAACAGAGAGAAGTCCAAATGATTATCTACTTTGTTTTGGGGACATTGAATAGGAAAAATGAATGCTAGAATTTAAAAAGGAAGGGACGGGAAATATGAAGAGTTTGCACTGGTATCGGCATTTTTTTGTTTTCTAAATTTATCTATTCTTTTAATAAATATTAAAATACCCAAAATAAAAGTAGGAAAAATTTATTATCGGGAATCTTAAATGCTAAGGGTTAATGGGTTTTCTGGATCGGGTAATGGTTTTAGGTCAGGTTAAAATAACCTACTTGAGCCCAAAATTTAAGTGACGGTTTATCAATAGGTTGATATCCCATCACCTTGCTCGTCAGCTCAAGGTAAAATATTGCATAATTGTGTTTCAACAGACGACAAAAAGTGACAGATTATCACTTGGGTGACAGCTTATTAGCCTTGTTGTCAACCTTATCTAGAATGTGACATCTCTTTGCTTCAGTTGATGACTTTAACTTATAGGTCCTCAACTTGTTGATCGCCTATCAAATTAGTCTTCAACTCTATCCAATGTGTACCTATTTCCTTACTTCAGTTGACAACTTCAAGTAATGGGTCGTCAACATATTGATAGCCTATCAACTTGGTCATCAACTCCATCTATCTTCAACATTGATTCCAACTCTGTTCCTGCACACTTTAACAAACACATTACTCAAAACAAAACATTAAAGCAAACAAAATACTTACAACACAAAAAGTTGGGTTGCCACCTAAAAGTACCTGAAGGGTCCCAGCCATTTCAATTTCAACTTACCCAAAAAAAGCTTAAGTCGAGAGTTAAATAGTAGTACCCAATCACTAGCATGAAAGTCTCACTTCTCGATTCTTTGATCATGGTACTTATTCATTCTCTCTTTATATAAGTGAGCTCTTTCATATGTATCAAGATGGAATTCATCTGTCTCATTCAGTTGTCCTAGTCTCAATTTTGTTGCCTTCTTCTAGTCCATGTTCTGCCACTTAAGAACCCATAAAGTTTTGTGCTCCAGCTCGATAGGAAGATGAAATGCTTTCCCAAAAACCAACTGATATAGTAAAATCCAAATGGATGTCTTGAAAGCTATTTGATATGCCCACAAAGCATCATCAAGATTCCTTGACCAACCACTTCTGTTTGTATTCACTGTCTTAGCCAAGATTACTTTTATTTCTCTGTTTGAAACCTCCACTTGCCCACTAATTTAGGGGTGATAGTGAGTGGCCACATTGTGATTCTTTAAACCATACTTCATCAATGCAGCCCGAAATACCTTGTTGCAAAAGTGAGATCCCCCATCATTTATGATTGTCCAAGGCACCCCAAATCGTGAGAAAATATTTTTTTTCAAAAATACAACCACCCTTTTTCCTTCATTGTCAGATAAAGCAATGGCCTCAACCCACTTGGACACATAGTCCATAGCTACTAAGATGAACTTGAGACCATAGGAGCTCACAAACGGTCCCATGAAGTCAATACCCCAGACATCAAATAATTCAACCTCTATCATATTTGTCATTGACATTTCATGATGTTTTTAGATTGAACCTTACCTTTGTCATTGATCACATTTCTTCACAAACTTATAAGCATCCTTAAAAAGAGTTGACCAGTAGTAACCACTTCATAACACCTTTTTCGCCGTACGATCATCTGCATGATGTCCCCTAACGGGAATGTATGGCAGGCTTCAAAAAAACTTAGCATATCAACTTCTAAGATGCACATTATGATGATGTTTTTCGCATAATGTCTGAACAAGTAGGGTTCATCCTAAAAGTATCTAGTAGCATCATAGAGAAATTTATTCTTTTGATGGAAATATAAGTTCTCCAGAATAATGTCATTAACAACAAAGTTAGCGAAATTAGCATACTAAGGCACCATTTCAGGATCATCCACTAGAATTTTCTCATTCATAAAGGCATAATTAATATCAAGCTTCTCCATAGTGGACTGATCGCTTTCTAATCAGGATAGGTAATCCACAACCTGATTTTCATACTCTTTTTGGTCCTTTACTTCAAAGTCAAATTCCTGCAGCAATAACACCCAGCTGATGAGCCTTGGTTTGGCATCTTTCTTCACCATCAAGTATCTTAATGAAGCATGGTCAATGTGGACCAATACCTAGGTCCCTAACAGATAAGCATAAAACTTCTCAAATATGTAAACAACTACTAGAAGTTCCTGCTTGGTGATAATGTAGTTTTTTTATCCCCATTCAATGCTTTACTAGAATAATATATGGGGTAGAATAGTTTTTCCTTCTTCTGACCAAGAACTGCCCTAAGTGATCCCCCACTCGCATCACACATTATTTTGAATGGCTTAGACCAATCCATAGCAACAATAATAGGGATTGCAGCCAACTTCTCCTTAAGACATTGAAATGTCTTCATACAATAATCATAGAATAAGAACTTGGTATCCTTCTACAATAATTTGAAAAGTTGATTTACAATCTTGTAAAATCTATTATGAACCTTCGGTAGAATCCTGTATGGCCCAAAAAACTACGAACTCTTTTTACTGAGATAGGAGAGGTAGTTTTTTAATAACTTCTACCTTTTCTTGATCAACTTCAATCCCCCCTGCCAAAATTCTATGTCCTATTATTAAGCCTTCTTTCACCATGAAGTGCCACTTCTCCCAATTTTGTACAAGATTAAATTCATCATACCTCTGTAGTGCCCTACTTAAATTTACTAAGCACAGTTCGAATGAGTCACCTACTATAGATAAGTCATCCATCAACACTTCTAAAGTGTCCTCTACCATTTAAGAAAATTGACATCATGCACCTTTGGAATGTGGCTAGTGCATTACATAATCTGAATGGCATTCGCTTGAATACAAAAGTTCCATATGGGCATGTAAAGTTTGTTTTATCTTGATCCTCTGGTGAAATTGATAATTCATTGTATCTCAAGTAACCTTCTAGGAAATAGTATCAACCCCTTCCTACCAGTTGATTAAGCATCTAATCCATGAAGGAAATTGGCAAATGGTCTTTCAGTGTCCTTGAATTAAGCTTCTTGTAGTCCATGCAGACTCTCCATCCAATCACAGGACTAAGTGGAATCAATTCATTCTTCTAATTTGCAATTACGGACATGCCTCCATTCTTAGGCATGCACTGCACTTGACTTACCCACTTACTATCAGAAGTGAGGTACACTACCCCACCATCAAGCCACTTTATGATTTCCTATTTTACCACTTCTTGCATTGGTGGATTTAACCTTTGTTGATGTTCAATCGCAGGGGTACATTTTTCCTCATGATGAATCTTATGTGTGCAAATGCTTAATGGAATACCTATAATGTCAGTAATAGTCCAACCAATAGTTCTCTTATATTACCTCAAAATAGAAATAAGAGCCTCAACTTGATGTTACACCAAATCTACTACAATAATAATAGGTAACGAGTTTCCATCACCTAAAAACATATACAGCAAATGTCCTAGCATCTTCTTAAGTTCCAATACTGGTGGCTCTTAAATATATGGTTTGGTCGGTGGTGATGGACGATTCTTCAAGTCTAAATCCAGCTTCTTGGGAGAATATGAGTATGACCCCATATCGGTCAAGGCACAAACGTTCTCCTCGTACTCATCAATTCCTTCTCTATCAAAATTCATCAATACTACAACTAATGTCTCCACAGCAAACCTTTCCTCAATTGGTACTTCTCGCTCATCTTCATAGAACATATCAATAACTGAAATAATATTCCTCTTCTTCTGTTGCTTTATAGATTGGCATACATCAAAACAAACCTTTTTGTCATTGAGATTGAACTTTAACTCATTGAACTCCAAATCAATTAGTACTCTCCCAGTCACTAGAAATGGTCTACCCAAGATAATGAGAACTTTAAAATCCAATACATAGTCCAAAATAACAAAATCCACTGGGAATATAAAGCTAGCTACTTTAACAAGAACAACATAAAGAATCCCCATAGGTCTTTTCATTGATCTTTCTGCCATTAGAAGCCGCAATTTGTAACACCCCGAGTTTGCACCCCATATGTTATATGGTGCTCATAATCTCAAAGGACCATAATTTAACCTATGACTGCTACCTGCTGTAATAACTGAGTAATAATACTGTAATAATGCATAAATTAGGCTAAAATTGCCATAAGGTTCATAACTCAAATCAAATATAGGTAAATAAAGACTGAAAGATGAGCATCTATCTAAGATAATTTAGTCTAAAAATCCTCTAACTGTTTGAACATGGAGTTAATGGGACAAGTCCCCAACTAACTCCAACTACTGAAAAATAAACTGAAATACTAAAAAAATGACTATGTCCTTGAACTATGAGGACTCACCACTAACTCTGTTGCTAATAATCTGGGCTAGTAAGTACGTTTAGGAGCCCATGCATTTGAACCTATGATATAAGACATCATAGTGCAAAATAAAGATATGCGTCAGTGCTTTGAATATACTAGTATGCTAAGTGAGGTAAGGCTAAATGCATGGCTTCATATGCTTGAACAATAATGGCAGAGTAACATGAATATAACTGAATGAGAGTATGTGTAAATATGAAACTCTTGTAAATACTGATTATGCAATATTATGCACATAACTGCTTATACTATAACTGAGATCATATTAACACTGGGTACTGAGTTTTGATAACTGAATGACTGATATCTGAGTTCATTGATGACTATATTACTATTAGTTGGGTGACTATTTCTAACAGTCTTGATGTTGTAGAATTGAACTGAGTTCTATACTGGACTGGGTGACTGTTTTGGACAGTCCTAGTATTGTAGAACTAAATTGAGTTCTATACTGAGACTGAAACTAAAACTATGAAAGGTAATCATCTAACTGACATACCCCTCTCTGAACTGATTAGGGTCCAACCTATAACTCCAGTTAGAAGGGTGTCAATACCATGCCATGGGTAAAGATAAGTTGCTGATTCACCCTCATCTGGCAGGTGCTCTGAATAAGAACGATGGTACCCTCAACTGGCAGGTAAGACAACTCATCAACCCTTAACTGGCAGGTTGATGTCTCAACCTATGCTGGCTACGTAGTTCAGGAATGCAAGGACTGATTCTAAGGATTACACCCTCTACTGGCAGGTGAATCCCTATCCTTGGGTTCACTCAGTGCTGAATCCTACTCCTAACTAAATAGAACTGAACTGATTTCTAAATTGTACTAGGATGGACTGAACTATTATAGATCATGCTAACTGAATGGAATGAGTTCATTGAGTTCTATTAACTGAATGAACACACTGAGTTTGGTAACTGACTGGGTACTACTGTTCGTGACATCACTGACTATTCTACAGGTACTAAAATTCTAAGTAAATAGCTAAATTATCGGGTATTAGATAACCCTAGGACTCGATAGCATGAAAAGTAAAGCATATCATGATCTTGAAAAAAAGCATAACAAGGTCCACTTGTTCATAATTCATTCATAGAGATATTTTATCAAACACTTGTAGGGCATAAACTTATGCGTATGCTAGCATATCTTGATTTCACCGTTTAATTCACATGGACATTCCATCAAACACATGGGGAGAACAACTTAATGCATATAATTATGGAGAACATGTAATATTATAACTATAACACCCAAACTTGCTAATTCAAGGATTATAACATGGGAATTACACAATTCAGTAAACATACTATTTCAAATTCATGAAATCCATAAATAATCATGGATTGAAACTCAATAAATGTCATAAATATGAATATAATACAATTTCAGGGATGTAAATCATGAATCAATAATCTTGCAATTTTAAAAATGTATTCTTGGACTTGATTGGTAAAAGGAACCCATAGATGAACACCTAACATACCTTGATTGTTAATTTTGTAGAGATTGGGGGGAGTTCTTAAGTCTTGATTCATTAGCTTGATGAAGCTAGGGATTTTTCTTAAGAGGATTTTGTGAAAAGTATGAGCAATTATGCTATTTGGGGCTTTAATCCTATGTTATGGAGCTATTGGGTAAAGGGAAAATGACCCATTAACCCTTAAAAACATGGAACAAAACTACAAAATTTACCTAGACCGGACTATCCAGGGCGCCACAGGATCTGGAGCGCCAGTCTAGGTAGGGTGCCATGAGCTCTGGACTGCCGCTCTGGGCAGGGCACCATAGGCTCATAGCCCCAGGCCACTATTTTTGAGTTTCAAACACGCCCTTACGCTTCTCCAAAAATTTTGAAGCTTACTCGAGATGTAATATTAACTTCCCCGATCATGAATTAACTTAAAATCTAACTTTCTAAGGTGGAGAAGGTGTAAATAAATTCGTCAAAATCTGAGGGCTTTAGAAATGACTAAGTCCTAATATTTAGCTGAAATTTTTGTAATACCCCATATTTCCCTAGCCTAGATTAACCTTCAGTACATGGTTTATCCTAAATAAATTTTTTAGAGTACTCAATAATTTTTAGATTAGAGCCTGCCATTGTATCAAAAATTCAACTAGCTTTTCAATGATATAGAATTTGCCTAAATCCGAAAACCGGGTAAGAAGTTATGGAAATTTTAAGTTTCAGTCTTTAAACATCGTCATTCAGGCCAGTAGCGCATCATGGAGTGTGTCAAAATAGTAAATTTTCAATTTCCAGTATTTTTCTGCAATATTGGCCTGAGCTATAGGTCCAGTTCACAATTGTCAATTTTTAGTGTACCAGCGTAATTCCACCGCGTCACTGTGCACTTTCTGTTCATAAACAAAGTGGCAATGCAATACCATCGAATTGTGCCACCATGCAATTTCCTAGATGTTATTTTTTAGTGAAATGGTGCGATAGTGCCGCATCGAGCCAGGGGTCCAAATCAGGAAAATTTCATGAAAAATTAAAGTTGCGCCCAGGGTTAAACCAGTCTTTTCCCATGATTTTATTCTACCCAAATATGGGATTTAAGCCCAAAAAATGTGTAAACCTTTCATTATTCACTTTTCCCAATAATCAAAAGGTATTTCTCTATCAAGAAAAAAAACCCTAGCTCTCAAGAATCAAGGTCAATCCCAAGAATCTCTCCAAGAACTTCAAGAATCTCTCAAAATTAAGGTATGTTAGATTTTCATCTATGGGTCCCTTTCACCCATGGAGTCAAAGAATCCATTTTTAAAACTTCAAGAATTATGATTCATGATTTACATGTGTGAAATTGGATTGTGTTCATGTTTTGACATTTATTGCATTTCAATCCATGATTAATGGTAGATTCCATGTAGATGTATAGCATGTATGTTGAATAGAGTAATCCCCATGTTATAATCCATGAATTTTCAAGTTGATTGTTGTATCCATGTTAACCCTAAGTGTTTATGATTTAATGAGCCAAGTATGCTCCCATGTGTTTGATAAATTGTCTATGAGAATGAAATAATATCAATATAGCATGCTAACATGTAATCCTCATTCATGTATAAGTTAAAGGATCACAAGTGTTTGATGAAATGTCTTTATGAATGAACTATGACAAAGTGAACATTATTATGTTATTCAAGATTATGCTTTGCTTTACTTTTCATGCTATCGAGTCCAGGGGGTATTTAATACCCAACAATCTATCTGTTACTTAGAGCTAGTGTCAGTTACAGAATAGTATCAGTCATTTCATGATCATTATTACTCTCAGTACTTTACAGAACTCAGTAGAATTTAGCCAGTTACAGAACTTAGGAAAACTCAGTAAACTCTATATCAGTCTAGTCTAGTTTAGTATAATTAGTTTAGTGTCTTTCAGTTAGGAGTTATATTCATCATTGAGCGAACCCAGGGATGGGGGGCATTTTCATTAGTGTAGGGTTTGACCCTTAGTAAAAATCCCTGAGTTACAAAACTACGTAGCAAGCATAGGTTGAGATAACTTCCTGCTAATTAAGAGTTGACACATCTCTCAGGAGTTTTCCTGTCAGTGATGGTTGACAAAATGTCTTCCTGCTAGTTAGGTTTAAATCACAGCCAATAATAGTACCCATGGCATGGTACTAACCCCTTCCAATTGGGGTTACAGATTGGACTCTAACTTAGTTATCTTATCTTATTTGTGGCATGTCGGTTAGATGATTACCTCTCACAATTTCAGTTTCATTTTAAGTCTTCAAAATAGAACTCAATTCAGTTCTACAGAATCAAGACTTCAGATACAGTCACTCAGTAATAGTAATTCAAATTATCAGTGATCCCATATTATCAGTATATTCAGTAATTAGTTATCAGATTCAGTTCCAGTATACTCAGTCAAAATATGTCCAGTATGTTCAATAGATAAAATCCTCCATGTATGCTAATCCAGCTCTTGCATATCATTCAGTTAGTTATTGTTTATGCATATGAACCCATGCATTAAGCCTTACCTCGTCCATCATACCAGTACATTCCCATATACTGATGCATACTTTTCTGTGCTATAATGTCTTATATTATAGGTTCAGACACTCAGGTTCCTGACCATGCTTAGCCAGATTCAAGAAAAAGTAGTAGATTTCGTACTTTAGCTTAGCAATATTTTAGTAGATGGAGTTAGTTGGGGGATTGTCCCATCAACTCCACTTTCAGATAGATATAGTTAGAGGCTTTTCAGACAAGAATATTTCATATAGTTGTTTAGTATTTTAGTATTTTATTTAGTTTTGATTATAGTATTTTGAACCTTATTGCATTTCAGTCCATCTTCCTCCTTATTACAGTATTCTTATTCAATGCTCACAACAGGTACTAGTCATGGGTTAGCTTGTGGTCCTTTAGGGTCTAAGCACCGTATGCTGACTAGGAGGTAGTCCCAGGTTGTTACAAACTTGGTATCAGAGCCTAAGGTTAAATAGTTTCCTAGGGAGTCTAAAAATCTGCATTGCGTAGAGTCTTGTGCATGGGTGTATAGTGCACCACACTTATGGACAGGAGACTATGAGATGTTTTAGGAAAAGTTTCCCTTCTTTCATTATTCATATCGTGTGAGTAAGCATGAGCTCAAGTTAATCTCTAAGTCTAATCCACTTCTTCCTTTCATTTATAGAACATGCCTCCCAAAAGGACTAAAGAAAGAAGAACCAAAAATCAGTCAGCCCCTCAGCCCATTGAGGAAGGCCCCTGGATGAATGTGTCTCTCATGCAAAATTCAAAACTACATTCACTACTATGGCCAATTCAGTCGCTGCTCAAAATGATCGGCCAGCTGTAGTTCCGGCCAACCCAATAGCCAATACAACTACAACTAGAATTTGAGACTTTACCCAAATAAATCCTCCTTCCTTTATGAGATCCAAGTCTAAAGAGGATCCATAGGAGTTCCCCGATCAGGCTCAAAAAGTCACAAACAAAATCAGCTACAAGATGTAGCCCATATGTGGTTTAAGCAGTGAAAGGTAGAAAGAGGTATAGATGCAGAGCCTATAGAGTGGGAAGAGTTTGCTACTGCCTTCCTAGACAGAATTTTTCCCTTAGAGATGAGAGAAGCCAAAGTATTAGAGTTCATCAATCTTAGACAAGGTATTATGAGTGTAAAGGAGTATTCCCTCAAGTTTACTCAATTAGCAAGGTATGCTCCCCATGTAGTAATAGACAATAGGTCCAGAATAAGCAAGTTCATATCTGGGGTGTTGGATAGTATGGTTAAGGAGTGCAGAATAGCAATGTTGATTAAACAGATAGACATATCTAGGCTTATAATCCATGCTTAATAGATTGAGAAGCAGAAGCTTAAGAAGAAGGAAAGAGAGAATAAGAGGGCTAGAACAGTTAGCTTTAATTTCCATCAGCATAAGATAGAAGGTGGTAACTATTCCCAGTTTCATCAAAATTCTTCAGTTCCAGCTTCATCTTCAGCTAGTGCACCAGTACCAAATTTTAAGAATGATTGTTGGGATGGGGCGGCAGGATCCAAAATATAGGGTAGTATGAGCAGTGGTCGTACCCATCTACTTTGCAAAGAATATGGTAGAAATTGCCTAGGTGTGTGTAAATCCAGCAGTGATGTGCATTTTGGATGTGGTAAGTTAGGTCACAGAGTCTGAGAATATCCTAAGGCTGGTTCACAAAGTTAGCACGTCATCCTCCCATTCTATCCAGTTGCTCGACTCAGCAGGGCGCCATTTTCAGTACCACTAGTGGTCAATGCTAGAATAGATTTTATGCACTCAAGTCTTGTCATGATTAGGGAAATTATCCTGATATAGTTATGGGTATGTTATGAGTCTTTCATCTTTATGTTTATGCTTAGTCAGATTCTGAGGCTTCTCTTCCTTTGTAACCCCTATATAGCTGGCAACTCGACATCAGACTTAAAATAATAGAAGAGCCCTCCTCAGTGTCTACCTTAGACTCTAGAAGTAAAGTGGTGACATTTTAGTTTGGAGTATATTAAGTTATCCATAGATTTAGAATAATGGCTTTAATCTATGGGGGAGATGGTAGAATAAGTAACCAAGTCAGTCTTTTAGATTTTAGTAGTAATGTCAGTAATGTCAGTACTTATGCCTTACATGTCAGCTCTATGATCATAGATCATATTCGTGCACATTATTGAAAACCATACATGCTTACAGCTCCTAGTATAAGGATTTCTAGTTCACTCTGTAGTACGAATCAGGTTCCATAAGTTTAGAAATTCCAAACTTGGGTTATGCAGTTCATGACACACATATTTATGTTTTCTAGTATGTTCAGATCTCATGACTCATGTTACACTCTAAATGGTCCATGAAGTTCAGTTTATGCCATGTGTTCCTCAGGTCTCAGTAGTGTGTCGAAGTCCTTCATTCATTCTTCAATTAGATGATGTCTCGTACATTATCAAAGTCTTTCTTAAACCTACTCAGTTCTATATTCAATACCGTTACAAACTTGGTATCAGTTACTATCTTATATCATCCCCATGTCAGTTATGTATTTTATAAATTGATTTTAGCCATGTAATCATGCATCAGATATACATGTTCAGTATGTAAGTTCAGTCTATCAGCCCAGTCACATAATCATGCTTTCATTGTACATGTCAAGTTTAGTATGTAAACTCAGTTTGTCCATACTCTCTCAGCATAACTAGCCACATTTGAGGATAAATGTTCCCAAAGGGGGGATATTGTAATACCCCATATTTACTTATCCTAGATTAACCCTCAGTACATGGGTTATCCTAAATAAAATTTTTGGTGTACTTAGTAATTTTTAGATTAGAACCTACTATTGTATAGTAAATTCAATTAGCTTTCAAACGATATAGAATTTCCCTATATCTGACAACCAGGTAAGAAGTTATGGAGATTTTAAGTTTCAGTCGTTAAACATCGTCATTCAGGCCAGTGGCGCATTGTGGAGTGTGTCAAAATAGCAATTGTCAATTTCTAATGTTGCTCATCAATATTGGTGCATCGCTCCATAGGCCCAATTCACAATTGTCAATTTCCAGTGTACCAATGTGATTCCACTGCATCGTGGTGCACTACCAGTTCACAAATAAAGTGGCAATGCGATATCACTACATTGCGCCACCATGCAATTTCCCAATTGTCATTTTCCAGTGACATGACGCAATAGCGTCGCGTCACACAAGGGGTCCAGATTGGAAAAATTTCATGAAAAAATCAAAGTTGTGCCCAGGGTTAAACCAGTCTTTCCCATGATTTTATTCCACCCAGATGTGGGATTTAAGCCCTAAAAACATTTAAGCCCTTCATTATTCACTTTTCCTAAAAATCAAAAGGTATTTCACTCTATAGAAAACAAACCCTAGATCTCAAGAATCAAGGTCAATCCCAAGAACCTCTCCAAGAACTTCAAGAATCACTCAAAATTAAGGTATATTAGATGCTCATCTATGGGTCCCTTCCATCCATAGAGTCAAAGAATCCATTTTTAAAACTTCAGGAATTATGATTCATGATTTACATGTATGAAATTGGATTATGATCATCTTTTGACATTTATTGTGTTTCAATCCATAATTAATGGTAGATTCCATGTAGATGTATAGCATGTATGTTGAATTGAGTAATCCCCATGTTATAATCCATGAATTTGTAAGTTGATTGTTGTATCAATATTAACCTTAAGTGTTTATGATTTAGTGAACCAAGTTTGCCATGTGTTTGATAAATTGTCTAGGAGAATGAAATGATGCCATTGTAGTATGCTAACATGTAATACTCATTCATGTATAAGTTAATGCATCACAAGTGTTTGATGAAATGTTTTTATGAATGAACTATGACAAAGTGAACATTATTATGTTATTCAAGATTATGCTTCATGCTATCGAGTCTTGGGGGTATTTAATACCCGACAATCTAGCTGTTCTTAGAGCCAGTGTCAGTTATAGAATAGTATTAGTCATTTCACGATCAGTAGTACTCTTAATCCTTTACAGAACTTGGTAGAATTTAGTTAGTTACAAAACTTAGGAAAACTCAGCAAACTCTGTATCAGTCTAGTCCAGTTCAATATAATCAGTTTAGTGTCTTTCAGTTGGGAGTAGGATTCAGCATTGAGCGAACCCAGGGATAGGGGCATTCCCATTAGTGTTGGGTTTGACCCTTAGTAGCATTCCCTGAGTTACAGAACTATGTAGCTAGCGTAGGTTGAGATGAATTCTTGTTATATAAGGATTGACACATATCTCTTGAGTTTTCCTATATGTGAGGGTTGACAAAATGTCTTTTTTCTGGTTAGGGTTAACTCACAACCAATGTTAGTACTCGTGGCATGGTACTAACACCCTTCTAATTGGGGTTACAGATTGGACCCCAAATCAGTTATCTTATCATATTTAGCGCATATTGATACACCAAAATTAAACCTCTCTATTGAGAGAGTAAGCAGTCACTATCAAATATAGAACCCAACTTGGTTGGGTATTGAATCCCACAGGGAATACTGTGCTCACTATATATTGTGCTTGTTACTAGACTGTTGATCAAAGGTTCCAGAATAGAGGGGTATTTTAATTAATCAATTAAAATCAAATATTTTTCACAGAAAGTAATCCAACTGTAAGTCAAATTTCTAAAAGTAATTCAATAAGAGAAGTCAAACTAGAGTTATGGTTACCAAGATACTTAAGCAGCTAAGGTTGTGAACTATTTTGGATCCCCACTGAAAAATTCTTAGTGCAAGAGTTGAATTCTATGTTTTTACCCATTATTTCCTATAGCTAAATGAGTAGCTGATCCCTTAATTCTTTAAAATTTAAGAAACATAGTATCAATTAAACTATAATCTCACATGGGTTGAACCAGTTAAGGCATCTACTCTCTATCAAAAGGTTAAAGCCTTTAGATTTATGTAAACCCTTTCTTTTCCTAACAAGCACTTTTCTATTTGAACAAGTGTTGTTCTTGGGCTCACTTTTCAAGTTTGTAACCAAGAAAAGTCATTAAAGTGAAGAAGATATTATGCAATATCAATTAGTCATGGGAATCTACTAGATTCACAACAGCAAATTTTTTTTTCACATCAAGGCTCCCATGACCCTAGTTATGGGAGCTTAGCCACCCATTTCCACCCAAGAAAAAGAAGAAACTAGTGTGCTAATCATAAATTAATTCAAAGTTTACTTACAAAAATTAGAATTTTTATTCTTCAATCTTCAATAGAAAATATTATAAAGGAATCTAGGTTCACAAATCTCCAATGAATCTTAGAGAAAAACTATGTAACAATGTATTTTTCAATATGGAAAACCCTAACCAATGATAAGAGACGGATAAAAAGATCCATAATAAAACCTAAAACTGGGTATTTATATGTTCCCCCATAAAAAAAATTTAAAATTCAAATTATATAAAATCCGCTTCCAAAGTGACGGTCAAAGTGGTGGTCCATCGTAAGACTGACGGTCCACCATTTTATCCATTGCAGCTAATCCTAGATGGTCACTTTCTGGTTAAGACCGATGGCTCATATGGTTGTCCGTCGCTAAACTTATTGTCCACCGTCTTGATCTTCACTGGTGGTGCTGGAGAGTCAGGTTCTGGATAATCCTGATGGCTGGAGTAGTGGTCCATCGAAAGATCAATGGTCCACCAAGTTGGCCATTGCTAAGCCTTCCAAAATGCCTGGTTCTATTTATTTCTG
The DNA here is from genome assembly GCF_002878395.1 of Capsicum annuum. NCBI lineage: Eukaryota > Viridiplantae > Streptophyta > Magnoliopsida > Solanales > Solanaceae > Capsicum > Capsicum annuum. The sequence goes on from NC_061119.1 coordinate 146,716,625, forward strand.
ACGGCCAAAGTGGTAGTCTATTGGGGACTGATGGTCCACCACATGGACTATCGCTGGGTTTTCAGAGTTCATAGATTCTGCCTCGATCTAATGGTTGAGTTGGTGGTCTATTGCAAAACTGACAGTCCACCATTTTGACCGTTAGAAGTGTTTTTTTTTGCAAATTTTCTAAGTCTTTCCTTTAGTTAGCTCCTTACCCTAAAACACTAAAAACCATAAATCATTATTAAATCCAACCTTCGTTTCTTAGAAACATGCAATTTTCCTAAGAAAAAGATGAAAAATGTTCTGTCAAAAGTCGAAACATCAACACCCTCAACTTAAGATCATTTCTTGTCCTCAAGCAACTCAATATCAAATTGCTAATATGAACAATACAATGATGAGCATTTACAAATGAACCAATTCTCACACAACAAATCACTTGTCATCCAAATCATATAGTTTAACATGTCAGAGTCTATAACCGGCATTGTTTGAAATTTAATTCATCTACACAACATGGATACAAGTGTCTACAAAGATCTACCAAATTAAGTATGACTTAAGTTTCACTCACAGTCGAGGAGATCTACCACTCAATATCTTTTTTGGATACAAATCATAACCCTCTCACTCATCAAAGAAGTTTCAAACATAGCACATACACCCATAAGCTTTCCCTTATCATCCAATGCCCCTCTATAGCTGAGTTCCAAGATCAAGCAGGTCTTTTCGAGGATACTTCTAAGGTATCATGCTAGGTTAGGAGAAAATTTTTGAGTAAAAGTGACTAAAATCTATACTTTAACTCTCTTTGCCTACATAATAATTCTTCTTACCGAGGCTATAGCATTGCTAGCTTACTTACCCTTTTCTCATTCATTCATGCTTTACCACAATAGACCCTTTTTTCTTTTTTTTATACAAGCATCAGCAGCCTTTAACTTAGGCTGATGCCATAAGTCAAAGTGCAAATTGTCTTAACTAGACCAGGGCCAAATACTCTAATTCGAATTCTAGACTAACTTTCTATCAGGCAATTAACAGCCCTACAATAGCCACCCTCAACTTAGGTGTTTTGCCTAAGTTTAGGTACACATTTCCCATTACTAGGCCAGGGCCAGAGCTAGGTGTCAATAGTTGAAAGAGAGTTAACTAGAATGTTTGGTGATGAAGAAAAATTAGTGAAGGGTTCAAAAATGGAAACTTATTTTTGGTAGGGTCAATTATTTTGGCTAAATGGACTAAAAGCTTAGGTGGCTTGCCATCACTTCTTATCCCATCAACCACGGAACAACATCAATTGAACCAGGCATGTTCTAGGTACTATACTATGCAAGAACTAATACAAATACTCACACTTACAGTGGCAACTGAGTCTCACCTATTCTACTGTTCTTAAGATTTTTGCATCACATATCATGTGAATTTATAGGTTAATTCCAATTACAGATTCACTAATAGTTGATCACATATTTTAGGAGACAAAAGTAAATAGTTAAATGGAAATAGTCATATTTAGATGCCAACATCATTCATCATCCGTATTCACAACAAGATACTAACACAAACAACACTTTTATTTTATAGACCAACCTTAGCAACATATCGAGACTTAAAAAAAAAAAGAATCCAAATATCAAGTTAAACCAAAACATGTCGCTTCTTCTAGATAGCACATGGTAGGGATCCAGAATGTCGGCAACACAACCCCTCTATAGTACAAGTGCCCCACCCCCACAGAAAAATACATGATTGTCCTCAAAGCATTAAATTAAAGAATAAATGAATGGGTATACTTGTATTACCTTTTATTTATATGAGGTATCTGTGAAGTGTGGTGAGGCTCATGTGTCCTCACCTTGTGCAACATTGGCCCCTATGGTGTTAGGGGCACCCAAAACTTTACCCTCCTAGATCGGAGGAATCATCTCTCGAATTGATGCTAAACTCTGCCCCCTTGTTGGAGCAGCACGCATAGATACTCCTACTGCTTCATCTTCTTCTCTCTTCTTTCTCTTTACTTCATCTTTCCTAGATTTTTTTAGAGCTCTCTTCATATTATGTTATTCCTTTATCTTCGGTGCCATTTTTATTCTCTTTCTTCTCTTTTCTTTTTTCCTTGCAGCTCCTCATCCATTTTTACTTTTCTTTGTTTTTCATGGGTTTTCCTATTAGATCAACAATCCCTTTATCATCGTCACTCACCACTAAGGCTGGGTTAAAAATAGTCTGTTGAGGTTTCCTGTTCTTTAACTTTGCTATATCGGCCTTTTCCTGCTTAAATTCAACCATGCACTTTGCAAAATCTGGGAGAGACAATGTATCTACCCTTTTGTGGATGCGATGCTCCATACAGTCCATCCTAGCCTAATTAGTTTGGAATGGAAGGATTGCCTCAGCTAGTTGCAGCATTATCTCTACTTCCAGGAGGTACATATAGTCCACTCCTATCATTTTTGCTTTTCCAATTCCCTTGATCTCTATCCTTGTAACCAGCTTTATCATAATAGTTCTGACCTGATTTCCTTGGCTAATGCCTTAGAAACCCCCCTGATTATTTAGATACAACTTTTACCTTCTCTATTTTTCTAAAAAATAAATACTTAGTCAACAAATCCATCTGAGTCTTTAAGTGTGCCATATCCTGGTCATGTTCTTCCTCCTTCTTACATTGTACTAGAGTCATACTACCAGAAACACTAGATCTTGCTACCACAGAATCTATGGTATGCTAAGCTCTACTTTATTTTTTCATCCGATCAAGCATCTCTGAGATCTCTGGGAAAGTAAGGTCAATAAACTGCCATCCTGGAACATAATCCTCGACTGGCTTTGTAATAGAATTCAAAGCCTGATAAAGAGTCTCCATCAGATGAATATCCATCATATTATGGTTTGGGCATTACATCAACTTCTTTTTAAACCTCACCCAAGTCTCATGAAGAGCTTCAGTGGGAAGCTATCAAAAGTTACTGATTTCATCCCTCAACAGTACCCTTCTGGAGGGTAGAAAGAACCATTCTAGGAAAGCCTATTTCAACTACCTCCAATTGGTTATAGAGTCAGGAGTCAATTCGTTCAACCATAGTGTCACATCCCCAGATAGAGATAATGGAAATAAACGTAGATGAATAGAATTCTGACCCACTCCGAGATTATCAAAGGGCTTGCAAATGGTGAAAAATTCACCAAATGCATGTTTGTCACAGAAAGTAATCCAACTATAAGTCAAATTGCAAAAATTAATTCAATAAGAGAAGTCAAACTAGAGTTATGGTTACCAAGATGCTTAAGCAGCTAAGGTTGTGAACTACTTTGGATTCTCAATGAACAATTCTTATTGCAAGAGTAATTGAATTCTATGATTTTATCCATTAGTTCCTCAACCTAAATGACAAACTTATCCCTTAATTCTTTCAAAATTAAGGAACATAGTATTAATTCAACAATTATCTTACATGGGTTGATCCTATAAAGGCATCTACCCTCTATCCAATGGTGAAACCCTTTAGATTTATGTAAACCCTTTCTTTTCCCAACAAGCACTTTTCTATTTAAACAAGTGTTGTTCTTAGTCTCAATTTTCAAGTTTGCAACCAAGAAAAGTCATTAATGTGAAGAAGATTTTATGAAATATCAATTACTCATGGGAATCTACTAGATTCACAACCCAATATCATTTTTTCCGTCAAGGCTCCCATAACCCTAGTTATGGGAGCTTAGCCACACATTTCCATCCAAGAAAGAGAAGAAACCATTGTGTTATTCATAAATTAATTCAAATTCTACTTACAAAAATCACAATTGTTGTTCGTTAATCTTCAATAGAAAATATGATAAAGTATTCTAGATCCATAAATCTCTAATGAATCTTAGAGAAAAACTATGTAACAATGTACTTTTCAGTATGGAAAACCCTAACCAATGATAAAAGATGGATAAAAAAATCCATAATTAAACCTAAAACTGGGTATTTATATATTCCCCTATAAAAAGAATTTAAAATTCAAATAATATAAAATCCACGTCCAAAGTGACGGTCAAAGTGGTGGTCTGTCGCAAGACTGACGATCCACCATTTGGTCCGTCACAGCTGATCCTGGATGGTCACTTTTTGGTTAAGACCGATGGTTCATATGGTGGTCCGTTGCTAAACTGATGGTCCACCATCATGACCATCGCTGGTGGTTCTAGACAGTCAGTAACTCGATAATCCTGATGGCTGGATGGTGGTCCATCAAAAGATCAACGGTCCACCAAGTTGGTTGTCACTAAGCCTTCCAAAATGCCTGGTTCTATTTATTTCTGACGGACAAAGTGGTGGTTCGTCTAGGATTAACACTCCACCACATGGACCGTCGCTAGCTTTTCAGAGTTCATGGGTTCTGTCTCGATCTGACGGTTGAGTTGGTGGTCCATCGCAAAACTTACAGTCCACCATTTTGACCATCAGAAATATTTGTCTATAAATTTTCTGAGTCTTTTCCTTTAGTAAGCTCCTCACCCTGAAACACTAAAAAAAAGCATTGAATGCAACCTTGGTTGCTTGGAAACATGCAATTTTCCTAAGAAAAAGATGAAAAATATTTCGTCAAAAACCAGAACATCACATGTCAGTTAGATGATTACCTCCCATAGTTTTACTTTCAGTCAAAGTCTTTAGAATAGAACTCAGTTTAGTTCTATAGAATCAGGACTATTAGATACAGTCACTCAGTTAATAGTAATTCAGATTATCAGTGATCCTAAAATATCAATATATTCAGTTATTAGTTATTAGATTCAGTTCTAGTATACTCAATCACTGTATGCATAGTATGTTCAGTAGTTATAGATCCTCTATGTATGTTAATCTAACTCTTGCATATCATTCAGTTAGTTATTTTTCATGCATCTGAACCCATGCATTCAGCTTTACCTAATCTAGAATACCAGTACATTACCACAAACTAATGCATACTTACCTGCACTATGATATTTCATATCATAGGTTTGGACGCTAAGGTTCCTGATTACGCTTCACCAGATTTAGCCAGCAATAGCAGATATAGCAGTGAGTCCTCATCTATCGAGGATATGTTTTCATTTTAGTACTTCATCTTAGTAGTATTTTGGTAGATGGAGTTGGTCGGGGGATTGTCCCATCAACTCCACTTTTGGACAGATTTAGTTAGAGGTTTTTTAGACTAGAATGTTTTAGACAGTTGTTCAGTATTTCAGTATTTTATTCACTTTTGATTATAGTATTTTGAACTTTATGGAATTTCAGTCCATTTCCATATTATTAAAGTATTTTTATACAATGCTCACAGTGGGTACCAGTCATCGGTTAGCTTGTGGTCCTTCGGGGTCGTATGCACTGCATGCCGACTAGGGGGTAGTCCCAGGTTATTACAATTTTCTAAGTCTGGGATCTCTTTTGGCATACTTTAATGGACTCAAACAATTAGGATTCTACAAGGTTTTACAATATCTCTCCCTTGAGAACATTCGTCCTTGAATGAGACTGACTAAGTTGAGAATACTGGTAGACTGAATTTATACACTGAACATGCACAAATGAAGCATGATTACATGACTGAAACTACTGATATATTGAGTTATCATACTAAACATACATAACTAAAGCATGACTGAGTTCTAAATACATGAGGAATGACTGAGCTATTTCATAAAGGTATGCATGATATAAGAATGTATGCAATGTAATCGATACAGAGTTATAAAGGAAATTTGAGCGTGGAACTGAGTAAATTAAAGGAAAACTGTTACCTTGAGTTTAGTCTGAGTTTTTGGAGAAGAGGTGAGGATACTTGGTCTGCATTTCTACTTCTGCTTCCAAAGTAGCTCCCTCAATAGGCTGATTCTACCAAAGAACTTTGACTAGAGGAACCTCTTTGTTCCTTAGTCTAAAAACCTGAAAATCAAGAATTTCGACTGGAACTTCCTCATAAGAGAGACTGTTCTGAACATCTAGACCTCTAGAGGGACTACAACTATAAGGTCACCTATGCATTTCTTTATCAAGGAGACATGAAACACTGGATGTACTGAAGCTAAGTCTGAAGGAAACTCAAGCTCATAATTTACCTTTCCAAAATGGCTGAGGATTCGGTAAAGACCGACATATTGGGGACTGAGTTTCCCTTTCTTGCCTAACCTCTTCACTCCCTTCATAGGTGAGATTTTTAAATACATATAATCACCAATCTCAAACTTGAGATCTTTTCTTTGCGAGTCTGCATACGATTTTTGTTGGCTCTGAGCTGTCTTAAGCCTTTCCCTGATCAACTAAACTTTTTATAAGGTATGAAATACCAAGTCAGGCCCCACCATTATGGCTTCACCTACTTCAAACCAACCAATAGGAGATCTATATATCCTCCAATAAAACATATCAAACAGAGCCATCTGAATGCTGGAATAATAACTGTTATTATATGAGAACTTGATCAAAGGAAAGTGGTCATCCCAGCTGCCCTTAAAGTCAATGGCACATAATCTTAGCATATCTTCTATAGTCTAAATAGTCCTTTCTACTTGATCATCTGTATAAGGGTGGAAGGATGTATTGAGGTAAAATTGGGTACCAAGACCCTTTTGGAATGCTTTCCGAAAATGAGAGGTGAACTGTGTACCTCCGTCTAAAATGATGTACAACAAAACTCTGTACAATTTGATCAACTCTCTAACATAGAGCTTCGAATAATCCTCAACTAAATAAGATTTATGAACTGGTAAGAAGTGAGATAATTTGGTCATCCTATCAACATTAACCCAAATCGAATCATCCTGGCGTTGAGTACGGGGAAATCCCATCACAACATCGATGTTCACCTCCTCCCACTTCCATATGGTAATGATGAACTCCTACATAGATCCACTTGGCTTTTGGTGCTCAATCTTAACCTATTGATATGTCGTGTACTTAGCTACAAACTTTGTAATGTCTCTCTTCATCCCACTCCACCAATAGATTTCCCATAAGTTATGGTACATCTTGGTGGCCCCTGGGTGAATCAAGTAGCACACACCATGTGCTTCTGCAAGAATCCATTGTCTTATGCCATCTACATATGGCACACAAAGTGTACCCTGAAAACGTAACACACCATCTCTTCCTTGGGAGAAAACCTCAACCTTTTGATCTCTGACTGACTCTTTCAGCTTAACTAAACTGGGATCTCTGTTCTTCTTTTCTTTCACTTTGAAAACAAAAGATGATTTTGAACTATTTTGCACCCAGACAATACCCTCTACTGAATCGACTAAGCGGACACCTAGTCGAGCAAGCTAATAAACTTCCTAAACTAAATTTTTCTTACCATCCTCCACGTGAGCAATACTACCCATAGACAATCTAAAGAGAGCATCAGCCACTATATTTTCCTTGCCCGAATAATACAGAATACTCATGTCATAATCTTTCAACAACTCCAACCACCTTCTCTAATATAGGCTTAGATTATTTTCAGAAAACACATACTGCTGGATTTTATGATCTGTGAACACATCAACATGTACTCCATATAAGTAATGCCTTTAAATCTTTAAGGCAAACACTATAGTTTCTAATTCAAGGTTATGAGTAGGGTAATTTTTCTTATGGGGCTTAAGCTGTCTAGAGGCATAGGTTATGAACTTACCTCTCTACATCAAAACACACCCCAAACCAACTCTGGAATCATCACAATATACCATAAACCCATCTGAACCATCTAGTAAAGTCAAAACTGGGACTACAGTGAGTCGATTTTCAACTCTTAAAAATTTTTCTCACAAGAATCTGACACTGGAACTTTTTCTTCTTAGTTAATCTGGACATAGGGGATGCAATAGATGAAAATCCTTTAATAAATCATCGATAATAGCCAGCAAAACCTAAGAAACTCCCAATATATGGTAGAGAGATGGACTTGGGCCAATTTTTAACTACTTTGGTCTTTTAAGGATCAACTCTAATGCCATCACCGAAAACTATAAGACCAAGGAAATCTACTAACCTTAGCCAAAATTTTCACTTACTAAATTTGGCAAACAACTGATGGGCTCTAAGATTCTGTAATACTATTCTGAGATAATTTGCATGACCATGTTCACTGTGGGAGTAGACAAGAATATCATCAATGAAGACTATAACGAACATCTCCAAGTACTGCTTAAACACACGGTTCATCCAGTCCATCAAAGCTGCTGGAGAATTGGTATGACCAATTGACATGACTAAGAATTTGAAGTGACCATAACGAGTTCTGAAAGCTATTTTTGAAATGTCACATTCTCTGACTCTGAGCTGATAATAGCCTAATCTGAGATCTATCTTAGAAAAGTAACTGGCAGCCTGAAGTAGCTCAAACAAGTCATCGATTCTAGGAAGTGGATATTTGTTCTTGACCGTGAATTTATTCAACTGATGATAGTCAATACACATTCTGAGAGAACCTTCTTTCTTACGCATGAAGAGAACTGGTGTACCCCATGGGGAAACACTAGGCTTGATGAATCCCTTATCTAAGAGATCCTTCAATTATTCTTTAAATTTCTTAAGTTTTGCTGGAGCTATTCTATATGGTAGGATAGAGATAGGTTGAGTATCAGGGAGAAGGTCTATTCCGAAGTCAATTTTCCTCTCGAGAGAAACTCTGGGAAGGTCTTTGGGAAACGGGGAATTCATATATAATTAGAACTGACTCAAGACTAGGAGTCTCAAAACTAGAATCCTTAACTCAAAAAAAATGGTAGACACACCCCTTGTATATCATTTTCCTTGCCCTTAGATAGAAAATAAGTTGACCCCTAAGTTTGAGGTACTACCCCTCTATTCAAGGATAGATTTATTCAAAAATTGAAAATAAACAATTCTATTTCTGCAGTCAACTAAAGTATAGAATGAATGAAGCCAATCCATGTCGAGAATGACATCAAAATCTGTGATCACCAATTCTACTGAGTCTGCTAAAGTGGCTTTCTGAGATACCATAATCGAATAGTTATTGTATACCCATCGGGCTATGATAGATTTACCCACTAGGGTAGAGATAAAGAAGGACTCTACTAGGATTTTGGGACTGACTCCAAAGTCAACAGCTATATAAAGAGTTACAATGGACAAAGAAGCTCCTGAATCTAGCAAGGTATAAACATTTAAATGATAAACTTGCAATGTACCAGTGACCACATCAGGAGAACTTTCCTGATCCTGTCAGGATTAAAGTGCATAAATTCTGTTTAGGCGTTACCCACTGGTAGTACTGGAAGTGGCACCCTGCTGATTTAGGTGACCGTACTGAGCTGAAGGAAGATTATACTAATCCTGAGAACCTGAATAAGGACCATCTCTAATTCTATGGCCTGGCTTGCCACATCTGAAGCACACATCACTGCCAGCTCTGTAGATACCCCGATAGTTTCTACCATACTTCTGGCAATGAGGATTTGTTCGGGCACTACTAACACTACTCTGGGGTTTAGGTCCTGGTGCCCTACCTTTATTGTAATCTCTGAATTTTAGTACCAGAGTACTGGCTGAGGACAGAGTTAGAACTGAGGATTTTAGGTAGAACTGAGAATGATTTCTACTCTCTGACTTAGGCTGAGCGAAGTTGAAGCTACCTATTCTAGCCCTTTTGTTCTCCCTTTACTTCTTTTTATTCCTATCATCCTTTATCAGCTGAGCATAGACCATGAGCTTGGATATGTCCATCTCCTTAATCAGCATTGTGGTCCTATACTCCTTGACCATACTGTTAGACACACCCGATACAAACTTACCCATCTTAGATCTGTTATCTGCTACCACATGAGGGGCATATCTGGATAACTGAGTAAACTTAAAGGAATACTCTTTCACTATTATGTTGCCCTATTTCAAATTAATAAACTCCAAAACCTTCGCTTTTCTCAACTCTTTGGGAAGAACCTTTTCACAAAAGCAGTAGCAAACTCCTGCTATTTTATGGGCCCAACATCAGCGGCCCTCTCTGCCTTTCATTTCTTAAAACATGAGTGAGCCACATCCTGCAACTGATATGCAACCAACTTAGCACTCTCACTAAAAGTCACCCCCATAATATCTATGACTTTCTGCACCTGATCAAGGAATTCTTGTGGGTCCTTTTTGGACTTAACCCGATAAATAATAAAGGATTTATTTGGTTGAAGTCTCAAATTCTAGCTGCAGTAATATTGGCCACTGGGTTGGCCTGGATGGCAGCTGGATATTTATTTTGGGTTGCCACAGAATGAGCTAGAGTGGTGAAAGCTACTCTAAATTCTGTATGGGAAACATGCTCATCCAGGGGATCTGGCTGGTCGAGCGGAGGTGCTAGCTGATTCCAAGTCATTCTTTCATTGGTCCTTTTAGGAGGCATATTCAGTAGATGAAAGGAAAAATAAATTAGACTAAGAGTTTAACTTGAGCTCATGCTTACTCGTACAATATGAATACTGAAAGAAGGGAACATGTTCCTAAAATACCTCATAGCCTCTTGTCCATAAGTGTGGCGCGCTACACACCCATTCCTAAGACTCTACTATACATGGACTTCAGACTCCTTAGGACTCTGTTGAACCTTAGGCTCTGATATCAAGTTTGTAATGCCCTGAGTATGCACCCCGGATGTCACATGGTGCTCATAATATCGAAGTACCACAAGCTAACCCATGACTGGTATCGACTATAATAACTGAGTAGTAATACTGTAATAATGGAAAAATTAGGCTAAAACTATAATAAGGTTCATAACTGAAATCAAATGCTAGTAACTAAATACAGAAAGTTGAGCATCTGTCTGAGATAATCTAGTCTGAAAAGCTTCTGAATGTTTATACATAGAGTTGATGGGACAAGTCCCCAACTAACTCCAACTACTGAAAAATAAACTGAAATACTAAAAAGATGACAATGTACTTAAAGTATGAGGACTCAACACTAAATTTGCTACTGATAATCTGGACTGCTAAGTATGATCAGGAGCATATGCGTTTGGAACTATGACATAAGACATCATTACGCAAAAGAAAGTTATGTGTCATTACTTTGAATGTACTGGTATGCTAAGTGAGGTAAGGATGAATTCATGGGTTTGTATGCATAAATAATACTAGTTGAGTAACATGGATATAACTAAACGAGAGTACGTGTATATATAAAACTACTGTAAATACTGACTATGCAGTAATATGCATATAACTACATATATTGTAACTGAGATCATATTAAAATAGGGTACTGGGTTATAATAACTAAATAAATTATATCAGAGTTTACTAATGATTGTATTACTGTTCACTGGGTGACTGCTTCTGACAGTCCTAAAGCTGTAGATCTGAACTGAGTTCTATAATAAGCTAGGTGACTGTTTATGACAGTCATGATGTTATAGAAATGCACTGACTTCTATATTGAGACTAAAACTGAAACTGTGGGAGGTAATTATCTAAATGATGTGCCCCTCTTTGAACTGATTGGGGTCCAACCTGTAACCCCAGTTGGAAGGGTGCCAGTACCGTGCCACGGGTAAAGACGGGCTGTTCAGTCACCCTCATCTAGTAGGTGCTCTGAATGAGAATGGTGGTACTCTCAACTAACAGGTAAGACACCTCATCAAGCCTTAGCTTGTAGGTTAATGTCTCAACCTATGCTGGCTATATAGTTCTGGAATGCAAGAACTGCTTCTAATGATTACACCCTCTATAGGCAGGCAGTCCCCATCTTTGGGTTCACTCATTGCTGAATCCTACTCCCAACTGAATGGACACTGAACTAATTTCTAAACTGTACTAGCCCAGAATGAAATATTACAGATCGTGCTAACTGACTGAACTAGACTGAGTTCACTGATTTCTCTTAACGGACTGAGCACACTGAGTTCGGTAACTGACTGGGTACTACTGCACGTGACATCACTGACTATTCTATACCTACTGAAATTCTAAGTAAATGGCTTGATTGTCAGATATTAGATAACCCCAGGACTCGATAGAATGAAAAGTAAAGGATAGCATGATCTTGAAAAATAAAAGCATAACAAGGTCCACTTATTCTTAATTTATTCATAGAGACATTTTATCAAACACTTGTAGGGTATAAACTTGTAAATTTACTATCATGTCATGAGTTCACCATTTAATTCACATGGATATTCCATCAAATACATGGGGAGCACAACTTAATGCATATAATCATGGACAACATATAAACATTGTAACTACAAAACCCAAACTTGCTAATTCAAGGATTATGACATGGGAATTACACAATTCAATATACATGCTATTTCAACTTAATGAAATCCATAATTAATCATGGATTAAAATTTAATAAATCTAATGAACATGAATACAATCCAATTTCAAGCATGTAAATCATGAATCAATAATCTTGTAATTTTAAAAATGGATTCTTGGACTCTATGGGTGAAAGAAACCCATAGATGAACAACTAACATACCTTGATTGCTAATTTCATGGAGATTAGGGGTAGTTCTTGAGGCTTATTTCTTGAACTTGATAAATCTAGGGCTTGTTCTTGAGAGGATTTTATGAAAAGGATAAGAAATTATAATATTGAGGTCTTTAATCCCATGTTATGGGGCTATTGGGTGAAGTGAAACCCATTTACCCTTAAAAACGCGAAGCAAAACTACAAAATTTTCCTAGATCGGACTGGCCAGGGTGTCGCGGGCTCTAGAGCACCGCTCTGGGCAGGGCGCCGTGGGATCTGGAGCTATGCAGGCTCTGGAGCGCTACTCTAGGAAGGGCATCGCAGGATCATCGTCTCGAGCCACTATTTTGGAGTTTCAAACACGCCCTTACGCTTGTTCAAAAATTTTGAAAATCACCCGAGATATACTATTCACTTATCCGATCATGAATCATCTCAAAATCTAACTTTCTAAGGTTGGGAAGGTTATAAATAAATTCCTCAAATTTTGAGGGCTTTATAAATGACTAAGTTCCAACACTTAGCTAAAATTTTCTAAGTCTGGGACCTCTTTTCGCATGCTTTAAAGGACTCAAACGATTAGGATTCTAAGGGGTCTTACAATATTGGTGGGTGTAGGATCTCCCAAACACAACTTCTTAAAAACCATCAATGGCATGAGGTTTATACTTTCCGTAATACCACAAAGGGCCTTCGAAAAGTTGAATGATCCGATGGTACAAAGAACAGTGAATGCTCCAGGATCCATCTTTTTCTACACTAATGATCTTGTATAAATGGTGCTACAATGATGCCAATCATCCACTGGTTCATAGCTCACAGTCCGCTTCTTTTTCACAATATCCTTCATAAACTTAGCATATCCTAGTATTTTTTCGATCGCCTCAACCTAAGGCACATTTACTATCAACTGCGTCAGCATGTCTATGAATTTCCTAAATTTAGTCTCATCCTTCTTCTTCTGCATTATGTGTGGAAATGAATGAGGTATTTTTGGTAATCTTAAAATAGCTTTCTCTCCTTTCTTTCCCTTGTCTTTCTCCAATTCATCAACATACTTCCAATTAGATGGATCCTCCGTCTTTTCCAGCTTATCAAACTCTATTGGATGGTCTCCATCTACTTCTTCTTCTAATTGCACCACATCATCTGAAATGGGTTTTCCCAAACAAGGGTCAGGTAAAACTTTACCACTTCTAGTGGTAAAAGCCAATGCTCCTCGAGTTTTGTACTATATCACTAGGCAATGTTCTACTCTTTCTCTAATTGACCGCTACTGACAGCTAATTTATCTATTGCTCCAATTACTTAATAGATATGAAATGTGAGTCAACTAATTGACTCATCATTAATAAGTCACTTTTTATCTCCTGGACTCTAGCATCTATTAATCCCACTCTTTTCAGCAATTTATCCATCATACCCTCCATTGACATCTTACCAGAACTAGTCATAGCAGTGTCACGACTCCTAGGTGGTACATACAAACCACTCTTATCAGCCTTGTTCTTCCAGTTGCCTTGGTCATAATCTCTATAACTAGCCTTGTCATGGTAATTTTGACCTTGATTTCCTTAGTCATTGCCTCAGAAACCCCCTGATTATTCAAATAGTTTACCTCCTCCTCGAAATTTGATTTAGCTCCTCTACTATGTGACACCAAAGCTTTTACCTTTTCTACCTTCCCTGTGATCAGATGCTTTGTAAGTAAATCCATTTATGTCTTCATGTGAGCCATGTCCTGATCACTCTCTTCTTCTCTTCTGCGATGTTCTGCTAACATTCCACTATACCTAGTATTACTTGCTAACACAGAATTCTTGGTATTCTAAGTTCTACTTGTCTTAGTCATTCTATCTAGCATATCCAAAGCTTCAGTGAAAGTAAGATCCATGAATGCTTCTCCTACAGCATTGTCCACAGTTAGCCTTGTAATAAAGTTCAAAGACCTATAAAATTTCTCTATCAAATGCTCATCAGTCATCTTATGATTAGGACATTATGTCAATTTATTGAATCTCACCCATGTCTCATGATGAGCTTCATTTTGCATCTACCTAAAATTACTAATCTTATTCTTCAATTGTAATATTCTGGAATGTGGAAACAATATTTCTAGGAAAACTCATTTCAGTTGCCTCCAGTTTGTTATAGAATTAGGTGCTTGCTTATTCAACCATAGGGTTGGCTCCCCAGATATGGACAATGGGAACAGTCACAGATAGATTGCATTCTACCTCACTCTAGGATTATCAAAGGATTTATAGATGTTTATAAAGTTTATCAGATATATATTCGGGTCATACCCTAGAAGTCTATCAAACAACCCCTTGCTGTTTATCAATAATATCAAAGTGCTTGTGATGTTGAAATTCACTCCAGGTGCTAATGGTGGTGGTATAATTTCTTCTATGGTGGTAGCTTCATCTAAATCAGCATCATCCTTGTCATCCAGGTCAAACTGCACAGTGACCTGGTGGTTTGCTCTCTCTCTAAATGGGCGATTTAGATTTACTGGTGCAGCTACATTCTCTACAAGTCTTCTGTTCATAGGATCAATAAAGTCATCATCCCCCAGGTCATCATCATCTGCATTAGCCACTTGACCTGAGTTATCAACATTTTGTTGATTGAGTTATGCATTAGCCAAAGCGGTTAATCTTTCAGCTTCTTGTTGGTCAACCATTCTCCCGATTAGTTGAGGTTCTGGGTCAAAAGGTAATAATGGTCCTTCTGACTTTTTGGTTGATGGTATATATATCAACAAGTCTGAATTGATCAAAAACAACAAATAAAAGTAAAATTGGGAAACTTAACTAAGAGTCAATTAGCACAGATATACTCAATTGACAATCGTATTCCCCGGCAATGGCGCCAAAATTTGATATACCCAAATTACACCACTCTTATGAGAGAGTAAGCGGTCGTCGTCAAATATATAATCCAACTAGGTTTGGATCGAATCCCATAGGGAATATGGTGTTAATCAAGGCTATTTGCGATTTTCCGACTAATAGTTAATAGTTCCCTTTAATTGGGAGGGGGGGGTTATCAATCAAACAATTTTTAATATTTCAACTTGTTTTAGCAACTCAAAGAAAATATTTCAAATCAATGAGGTACTAAAACAAAAGTTGTGATCACTATGAGTATTGATTTCTATTGAATAATAGTTGTAGCATTAGATTCTTATCACATTTGGGAAACAACAAATTATCAGTACAGATAGTCAATCCAAGCATCTTTTAACTTACTTAGATTCT
Organism: Capsicum annuum; assembly: GCF_002878395.1. NCBI lineage: Eukaryota > Viridiplantae > Streptophyta > Magnoliopsida > Solanales > Solanaceae > Capsicum > Capsicum annuum. The sequence continues at coordinate 146,732,318 of NC_061119.1, forward strand.
AGATTTCCTAATTCTTTAAAACTTAGGAAAACCTCCTATTCAGAATGATTTTACCTCGAGTTGATTAATCTTGTTACAACATTAATCATTAGATGGAAAGTTGGCCTTTCCAAATCCCCATTAATAATTCACTTCCTTTAATTGATTTCTTAATCCAAGAAAACCAATATAAGGCTAGATCTATTATTTGCAACCAATAAAAAACATTCTTTACAATAGAATTATTAAGATGTTCCCATAGTCAATCAAACCTTAGCCAACTATTAAACCAATAAAACAAAACTCATATATTCCACAACTCTAGTTATGGAATTTAGTTCCTGGTGAGATAGAAAGAGATAGTATAGATTAAATCCATAATTCAAAATTAATTAACTTACAAGATATGGTAGTGAAGATTTCTCTATTCCAAGTTAAATAGAGAATTCCCGAAACTAAAACAATAATTCAAAAACTAAATTCCAAACTTAAGAGCTCCAAAATGTAAAAATAGTTGTTCTGGAATTATTTCACAATGCCTAATGAAAACCTAAGATTTACTATAAATACCCATAACATTAAGAATTTGAATTTAAAAATCCATATATTCTGCACTATGGCTAACGACAAGGCGGACGACTTATCAACTTGTTGATAGATTATAAACCAAGTTGACAGTTTAAGTATTCAGTATTCTATCATTATTCAGGTGATGACTAAACTTGATGGCTTCTCATCAAGTTGACTATAATGACCTGAGACTACCCCCTAGTCGTCACACGGTACTTCAAACCATAAGTGATCCCAATCTAACACATGAACTGGCATACTGTTAAGCAACTGAATTATAATATAATAAATAGTTGTTCTGTTGTGTGGAAACATAATCATACTTAGAATCTAAAATGGATATTATATTGATAAATCTTTACAATCTGATAAATCTAAAGGATAAAACTAAAACTACATGACTGACTCTGACTGACATCTATGAAGCCTCTACTATACTAACTATAGATAGTTGGGACATGCACCACTAATCAATACATATGAAAATAAATAAATTGTACATGAACTAAAACTGTTGGAGTTCCTGGAGTAGAAGAACTCATCACCTGCTGGCTGGAATCTGCAATTGTTTGATCCTAATGTGTAGGCTATAATTGATACCTAAATTATAAAACAATGTCACACATAGACATATATATGGATCAGTACTTCTATAATGTACTGAGTATGCAGGGGTGAATGCAATAAGTAAAACTGATTTCATACGTAATCATAAAACATGCATGCTAAGTATAAGTAGACTCACCAATAGGCTGGAATAAACTGAAAATTGAGATATCTTAAAGCATGAGTGACACATATTCTCTGATAAGATGGTGAATCTCTACACTTAGTTTTTGTAAACTTACTTTAATAATGTAAGTATAACTGAAGATGTAATATAATAAGGCATGGATACTGTATGAATACTAGGTCTGAAACTACGTGATGGAGACTAACATAAACTGAGGGTCTAAATATACAATCACACTGAGCAAGAATGCATAAACATACTAACTTATCTAATTAACTGAATGTTTGATAGTTGAATAGTGGGCATCTAAGAATGAACTATACTTTGTCTGAATAATTGGATTAAAACTATAAAGTATTAAGCATATGAGGTAAGGACTGACTGAGTAACATGAGATAACTAAGCATGAATTCATGAAAATTATATTATTTGAGAATGCAAGACCAAGCGTATAACATGATTCTGAAATACTCTATAAACTGAGATACTGTACTGATAACTGAATAACTGATAATTGTACGTTATGGTCAAGCAAACCTAAAATTGAACTGAGTTACTAATCTGATTACTCGACTGAGACTATGACTGAGATTGTAACTTAGACTCATACTAGAACTGAATACTGAGTTCTAATAACTGAGTAACTGATAGTTGCTATTACTGAAACTAAGTTACTAATAACTGGGTGATTATTTCTGATAGTCCTAATTCTGCAGAATTAAATTGAGTTCTATATTGAGTCTAAAACTGAAATGGTAGGAAGTAATCATCTGACTGACATTCCCCTCTATAAACTAATTGGGTTCCAACCTATAACCCCAGCTGGAAGGGTGTCAATACTATACCACAGGTAAAGACAAGCTAAAGAGTCACCCTCAATCTAGCAGGTTCTCTTAATAAGAATGGTGGTACCCTCAATCTGGCAGGTAAAATACCCAATCAACCCTCAATCTGGAAGGTTAATTTCTTAACCTACACTGGCTACATAGTTTTGGATCACAAGGATTGCTTCTAAGGATCACACCCTTTACTGGCAGGTAAGTCCCTATCCTTGGGTTCACTCGGTGCCGAATCCTACTCCCAACTGAACTGAACTGTGATTAATCATGTTTACTAACTAAATGGACTAAGTTCACTGAGTTTTGGTATCTTAATGAATAAACTGAGTTCTATACTGACTGAATACAATTGATCGTGATTTTTCAAAGACTATACTATAACTACTGTTCCTCTAGGTCAACAGCCAGATTCTTGGGTATTAAATACCCCCAGGACTCGATAGCATGAAAAGTAAAGCATAGCATGATCTTGAAAAGTATAGACATAGTCAATTGTTCACAATTCATTCACTGAGACATTTTATCAAACACTTAGAGGTTATGGACTTGTACATGAATGAGAACACATGGTAACATGTCATGATTACCCTATTCAATTCACATGGTCATTCTATCAAGCACGTGGAGGGTAATATTTTATTATGGGGCAATTCGCCAAACACATAGGAATCATGAACTTGGACATGGAAATTTCTTAAACAAGAGAGCATAGCATGATTACATAACTAAGATCATGAATTGGGGAATTCACATGTAAGTCGCTTGAAATAGGAAATGAGTGTTTCATGAAAACATGTAAAGTTCATAGCTTAAATGTAAGAATGTCTTAAACATGAGCGAACAACAGAGTTATACGGCAAAGTTCTTAGCTTGGGGATTCATCTAGAAATTGACTTAACATGACATAGGAATTTCATAAAACATGTGGAAGGCATGAATTTAAAACAAGAGAATATTGCTAAACATCATGAATTTAGGATCTACCATGGAATTAACTTGAATAAAGCATGGGAAATTCAAATTCATTGCATGAGGAATTTAAAATCTTTCATGGAATCATACATGGGATGAAATGAATTAAAAACATCATGAAAACATGAAATTCAATCTTTCTTGAACCTATAAAATACCATAGTAATGATATTCATTATTTAATTAAAAGAAAAGAGTTTTTGGGCTCCTTGGGTGAAAGAGGACCCATGGATTAACTTCCACAAACCTTAAAGCTTTAATCTTGAAGGGGAAACACAATCTTTAAAAAAATTCTTGAATTAGGAGACTTGAGTTCTTTATTTTTCTTGAAGAAAAATTGATGAAGTTATTGCTGTTCTTGAGGAAGCTAGGGTTTTTCTTTGAGAGAAAAGATGAATAATTGAGTGTATATTGCTTTTAAGGTCTAAAATTAAGTGTTATGGACGGATTAGGGTGAGGAGAAGTGACCAAAGTAACCCTAGATGCTTTAGAAACTAAATTAGCATGTGAAATAGCTCCATAATGCATAGGCCGACGCATCACGTCGCTATCGCATTGGCTTACTGCCTCACATAGAAAATGCTATAACTGTTGGCTCAGGTATCAGATTTAGGCAAAATTGGTATCGTTGGAAAGATAATTCAATTTTCTAAAATTTGGTGGGTCTAGAGATGTAAAATTCTAAGTATATAAAAATTTATACACATTTAAAGTAGACCCTTGTAGAATCAAATACCAAACTTTGGACCAATCAAAGGCTCTAAGATAACTTTGTTCTAATTGATTCTTATGAATATTTTTCACCTCAAAAGAAAACCAAACATAAGAATAAAGATGATCAAACTTATATTCACATGGGAATCATTTATATTATAGCTTATACAAGTAGGAACAATAGTTTAAATATTAGCCTAAAAATGTGGGGTATTACATTATCTTCCCCTTGGGAACATCATCCTCGAATGAGACTGGTTAGACTGAGAGTACTGTACGAAGGAAACTGAGATCATATTTTGAACATGACTTACTTAGAACATGATTGCATAACTAATTCTGAACTATGATACATAAATTGAATATCATGAACTAGACTGATTTCCTGAATACATGCAATGACATGAGAATGATTGTAAGGTTGGGATAAAAATTATTGAGTCAACTAATAAGTAATTATTACTTCAATCTGGATCCAATTTCATGAAGAAAAATGAAAGGTTTAAGACATGAATACTCAAGGTATCAAAATATATCTCCCCCTTAGGATACTTCGTGCCCCGAATAATACTGACTTGGTTAAAATACTAAGGAAAGCCTGAGATAATGCATGGGAAACCTATGGACTTAATCATGACTGAATATATAAGATCTGAAACTGATGCATATGCATAACTTGATCTGAATTTAAAATTTGCATGAACATGAATAACCTTGTGAATAGGAAAGGTGGAAAAACATAGGAACTTGTCTGTCTGACTGCTATACTGGATTGCTGGCTATACAGACTGAACTATACTGAAATTCTACACTCAACTATACATTCCACTTGTACACCAACATGACATTCAAGACTATATTCATTATCACACATGAACTTGTAGGCAAACAACCACAAAAATATTTTTCTCATTTTTCTCTAAACCTCTATCCTTAAAACTTTCATGCACTAGCCCAAAAAAATACACATAGAATTTTAACAAATACTAACATAAGGACAGGTCACAGAAAGGTTAAAACATGAGAGCCTGAAATATGAAAGAATTAACTTTTACACTCAACTGAGGCCTGAGGAATAAAGTATCAATGACATGAATTCATCAGATAGGTTTGAACTAAGGACATACATGACATAAACTGAATTTCGCTTGTATAAAATGAATTTCGATGATCATTAGAGGTGTAGCATGAGCACCTAGAACTGAACATACCGTAAGGCATAGGTATACGAGTCATGAGCTGCATGACCTGAGTTTGGAGTTTATGATTTCATGGAATATGATTCGTACTGCTGAGTGAACTAAAACTCCTCATACTAGAAAATGAAAGCATACATGGTTTTTCTATAAAGTGCATGAATATGAGCTATGATGATAGAGCTGACATGTTAGGCATGAGTAGATATCATGATGACTGAAAACTTTGCACTGAGATAAGAATAGGTTGGGAATCATCTTCCCTTACTGCTTTTATACACAAACTGGCACTACTACTAGAATCTGAGAGCCTAACTTGGTTACTTGTTCTATCATCTCCCCCTTAGCTTTAATCCATCATCTTAAGACTGTGACCACACTTTACTAAACTCTAAATTGAACTACAATCACTTTACTCTAGAGTCTGGGGTATAATAATACACATGATTGATAAAATCATCCACACCATCATACTTAATCTCGAATCAACAAACTTAAATTCTTGCATACAATATTCAAGCCTACTAATTCATGTTTTGTACAATTAGCCCCACAAATATATAATATTCATGACTGAGTTCTTGCTTTTCTTAAAGAAAAATTAATGAAGTTATTGGAGTTCTTAAGGAGGCTAGTGTTTTTCTTTGAGAGAAAAGATTAATAATTGAGTGTATATTTCTTTTAAAGGCTGAAATTAAGTGTTATGGGCGGATTTGGATGAGTGAAAGTGACCAAAGTTCCTCTGGACCATTTAGAAAATGAATTAGCATGTGAAATAGTTCCGTAATATGCAGGCAGACGCGTCGCGTCGCTATTGTGTTGGCTTACTAGCTCACATAGAAAATGCAATAACTTTTTGCTAGGGTATCGAATTTAGGCAAAATTGGTATCATTGGAAAGATAATTTAATTATCTATAATTTGGTGGGTCTTGAAATTTAAAATTCTACATATATTAAAGTTATACAAATTTCAAGTAGATCCTTGTAGAATCGACTACCAAACTTTGGATAAATAAAAGGCTCTAAGCTCAACTTTGTTCTGATTGATTCTTTTAAACATTTTTCACCTCAAAAGCAAACCAAACATGAGAATAAAGATCATGAAACTTATATTTACATGGGAATCATTTAGATTTTAGCTTATCCATATACGAACAACGGTTCAAAGACTAGCCAAAAAATATGGAGTATTATATTATCTCACCCTTAGGAATATTCTTCCTCAAATGAGATTGGTTAGACCGAGAGTACTGTACCAAGGAAACTGAGATCATATTCATGACAAGACTAACTTAGAACATGATTACATAACCAATTCTGAACCATGATACATAAACTGAATATCATGAACTGAACTACTTTCTTGAATATATGTAATGACATGAGAATGTTGTAAGGCTGAGATAGAAATGAGAGAGTCGACGGAAGAGTAACTATTACTTCAAGTTGGATCCAATTTCGTGAAGAAAAATGATAGGTTTAAAATAATTCATGAATTTTCATGAACGTAAATTACCTCATGAATAGGAAAGATAGAAAATGATAGAAACTTGTCTGTCTGATACTAGACTAGATTGTTGGCTATACATACTGAACTATACTGAAACCTTACACTCAACTATTGTAACACCTCTATTTTTTGAACCGAAATACTACACGATGCTCATGACCCTGAAGGACCACAAGCTAGCCCATGATGGATATCTGTACCTGTATACAGCATAATATATCATAAAATAGAAAGACATAAACATGAAAGGCTAGAAGGTTCGAACTGAATAAACGTCTGATAACAAAATGTCTAAAAAGGGTATAACAATACCAAAACAAGCCATAAATACTGAAAATAATGAGATCTAAATACCTAATCTGACATCTAGTCTGAAAGCCTCTAACTGAACTGAATAAGGAGTTAAAGGAACATATCTCCAACTAACTCCATCTAGCAACTAAATAGTAAATAAATCAATAATTATATCATCCTCGAATGAGAAGGACTCACTAAAAACTCTGAACAATAAGATGTTATTGCTGATCTAGAGCTCATGCCTCTGAGCCTATAGTCTACTATAAGAGAAAATACCATAGCACAAATGCGTTAGTACATCTGAATGTATTGATTATACGAGTGAGGTAGGCTAAATGCAAAGGGTTATATGCATGAACAATGCTTACTAATATGAATGTGAGAATACATACATGCATAAATAACTATAACTGAACTCGTGACGATGCTGACTACTGAGTCTGAATGCTGACAACATGACGTTACTGTTACTGAGGTACTGCATAGATTATTGACTATTTATGATAGTTTAAATTATGAAGAACTGGTTTGAATTACTGTGTCTAACAGTCCTTAAACTGAATACTAATGACATGAGCTATGACAATTGATATAGCTGATATAACTGCAATGATCAGACTAATCAATATAACCGATACTAAGTGATTGTATCTGATAGTCTAAGTTTTGATAGAATTATTTGAGTCCTGTTCTACTTAGAGTAACTAAATTTGAGATCAATCCTATCTAGCTAGTGATCATGGGTATACTAATAATAAGAATGATTTGACTTAGTTTGAGATCAGTCCTATCTAGCGGGAGATCTTTAAATCTAATTATTCTAATACTGATTAATTATAGTTGAGATCAGTCCTAGCTAATGGGTGATCTTGAAGTTTATTTACAATGATAAGAATTGATTATATCTAATAGTACTAAATCTGTACTACTAAGTTGAGTTAATTGTGTCTGAAAGCCCTGATTCTGTAACTGAAATTGTGGGATGTGTTCATCTAATCGACATGCCCCAAGCTAAGTTGACTGGGGTCCAATTTCTTCCCTGACTAAAAGAGGGCCAGTACCATGCCACTATTAAAGACATCTATTGTCAAGTCAGTCCTACTCTATCGGGTGACTCCTGGGATCAATCCTATACATATAAATATGCTAACGAGTGACCCCTGAGTATGTCAATCCTATCTAATGGGTGACATCTCGTACCTATTCTAGCAACATAGTTTTGAAACTTAGGGATTGCTTCTAGGGATCTTAGTCCTATTCTATCAGGTGAGCCCCAATCTCTAGGTTTACTCGATGCTGAATCTTACTCACATCTGAAAGACACTGAACTGAATAACTGTACTGAACTAATTTGCTGAACTGATACAAATTAACTGACTGATACTAGTGGTATTTTTAGAGGAGCTAAAACTGATTTTACTGGATTCCTATGACAGACGGAATATAATGAGTTCTCAGGACTGATTAAGAGTACTGAAGTTACTAAGATATACTGTGATTACTGAGGATACTAAGCACTGAGATTACTGAGAATACTTAACTACTGAGATTACTGAGTTTTCCTGAGTCACATGACAAACTGATTTCTATAGATCATGGCTTGACTAAGAGTATTGTGAAAACATGACATGGCTCTAGGCACACAGCTATATTTTTTGGGTACAAGTACCCCCAGGACTCGATGGAAGGAAACTGACACACATGACTGACTTGATCATAAGAGTAGAGTCCATAATCCATAATATCATAAATAAGGGATTTCATACTAAACATGGTTCTCAACAATCTATTTCATGGAAGGGAATTTCGTACAATATGTATATATTTGTATAGCTTTCAATATCATGCTCATTACATATTACAACCACAATCCATAATATCATAACTTGGGGAATTTCATGAAGTACATGGGTATTCTACATCTTGTACATGAGTGGGTTTTGCAAGTACGCATAGCATAATTCCATAAGACTAGTTCATGAGTAATCCAACAGTGTTCACAAGACACATTATCAACATGGATGACATTTAATCATAGAGGCCTATCATGAATCCTTTATTTAGTCACAATTTAGCAATAATGCATGATTTCTAGTCTCTTAGGTATTTTATCAAACACCTTACCTGCACTCTTTAAGGCATAGGTGTATTCACATACTTACACCACTTCAATCCATCCAAATTCATGGGTTCCAACTATATGATCACAATCTTCCTGGAAGTTCATCAAATTCCCACTCTATAACACAAACCACAAAAAAAACATGAATACAACCATATCACCACCAAATATTCATGATTTTATTATCAAATATTGATTCTTGAACTCCACAAATGAAAGGGATCCTTGGATGAACACTACACATACCTTAATGGCAATGAAATTGTTGAAAGATTAGACATTCAAGCTTGATTATGCAACCCTAGTAGTTTTTCTCCTTCTTGTTCTCTTGGATAATGAAATTAAGATGTTAATAGGGTTGTAATGTGATTAGAAGCTATAAATTTCGTGAGGTTAAGTATTGGGACATGTAAGGAGTGCTAAAAGACTTAATTATCCTCAAAATAACTCAAAAACTAAGTGTTTTTGTGGCTGAAATCATAAGTGTACGTCACACCTCATCGCATATGCTAAGGTGTGCCCCACACATCCTATCGCATAAGCAAACATGTGCGTCGCACATACTATGGCACACATGAGGTTGTGCGCCACACAACCTATCGTACACTTGTTCTAGTAGCCATGTGCAATTGTTTATGCATCGCACTCCTACTTTGCAGGGCCATAACTTCTTGCTCGGGTGTCAGATTTCTATAAAATTGGAATCATTGGAAAGATAATTCGATTCTCTACAATTTTTTGGGTCTAAATCTGCCAAAATGTCACATATAAATCAATTTATACTCATTCAAAGGTTACTCTTGCAGAATCACACACTAAAACTTGATGGATCCAAAAGCTATTAGCTTGCCTTACTCTGAGTGGCTCACATAAGCATGCTTAACACATCATAATCTATCTTATGCTAGGATACTCATTGTAAATCATGTACTCAAATATGAATCAAAGGATATGAGGTTTTATACATAGGAGAACTGATTGATTTCCTAGCTTGGAAACATATGGGGTATTACATTATCTCCCCCTTGGGAACATTCATCCTCAAATGATACTATTTGAGATAAAAGAAAAGACAATTTACATGAATATATTGCATGAATGATTTATCATGATTTCATGGATGACATACTAAAAACTGAGCATATCTTACTGTACATGCATATTTGATGCATGGGTAGCTGATTTATAAATATAAGACTGAGTGTTCCGATAAACTGAGAATTTATATCTGATGCTTAACTGATAAGTTAAATCCATGCATATCTGATGCATGATTATATGACTGACATGATACATAAATGCATGACTGAAAGTACTAATAAGCTAACTATGCATATCTGATGTGTGAATACATAAATGAACTGACTCACGAACATGCGATTGAACATGCAATGGTAAAGGCACTAAGATTGAACTGAAACATAAGAACATGACTGATTCTGCTATGTGATATATGGACTGAACATCATGAACTGAACTGAACCTCTGAATACTTGACTTATAGCTGAGGTCTAACTTGAAGGTCAACTTATAAGTACCCTCTATTCTAGACTGAATTCATTATGCAAGGAGAAATTAAAGGATCTAAGGCATGAGAGCGTTAAGAGAAAGTGGGGTATCTCCCCATTGGGATGTGATGTTCCTCTAAGAATGCTTACCTAATGGAGATACTAACTTATGCACAGGGCATCTATGAACTAGATTATAACTAAACTTTGGGGATCTGAAACTAATACATGAGATGGACTGAACTTGCAACTACTAGGAGGTTCTACCTTGAAATAGTTACATTCTCTAATATTTTGGATAGCACAAATAAATTCAAGGATGATAAAACAAGCTATACAAATCTGACTGATCACTGGCAGGACATGAATACTGAAAGAAGGGAAACTGCTCCTAAAACATCTCATAGCCTTCTGCACATAAGTGTGGTGCACAACAAACATATGTACAAGACTCTACTATATGCGTCTTTCAGATTTCCTAGGACTCTATTGAACCTTAGGCTCTGATACCAAGTTTGTAACAACCCAATTTTCTAAACCGAAAAGCTACACGGTGCCCATGACCCCGAAGGACAACAAGCTAACTCATGACTGATATCTGTACTTATATACTGAATAATATATCATAAAATATGGAAACATGAACATAAAAGTCCATAAGGTTTGAACTAAATAAATGTCTGATAACAAAATGTCTGAAAAAGGTATAACAATACCAAAACAAGTCATAAATACTGAAAATAATAAGATCAAAATATCTAATCTGACATCTAGTCTGAAAGCCTCTAACTGAACTGAATAAGAAGTTGAAGGAATATGTCTCCAACTAACTCCATCTAGAAACTGAATAGTAAATGTAGAAATAATCATATTGTTCTCTAATAAGAAGGACTTACTACAAACTCTGAACACTAGAATGCTACTGCTGATCTGGAGCTCATGCCTCTAAACCTATGGTGTACCAAAAGAGAAAGCACCATAGCATAAATGCATCAGTACGCCTGAATGTACTGAGTATACGAGTGAGGTAGGCTAAATGAAAAGGTTTATATTCATGAACAATGTCAACTAATATGAACGTGAGAATACATACATGTATAAACAACTATAACTGAACTTGTGATGATGCTGACTACTGAGTTTGAATGTTGACGACATGACTTTACTATTACTGAGGTACTGAATAGATTATTGACTATTTTTGATAGTTCAAATTATGAAGAACTGGTTTGAATGACTGTGTCTAATAGTCCTGAAACTGAATACTGGTAATATGAGCTATGACAACTGATATAGCTGATATAACTGTAATGATTGGTCTAATCGATATAACTGATACTGAGAAATTGTATCTGACAGTCTAAGTTTTGATGGAACTTTCTGAGTCCCGTTCTACTTGGAGTAACTAAATCTAAGATTAGTCCTATCTAGTTGGTGATCATGAGTATACTGATAATAAGAATGATTTGACTTAGTCTGAGATCAATCCTATGTAGCGGGTGGTCTTTAAATCTAATGATTCTGATATTGATTAATCATAGTTGAGATCAGTCCTAGCTAATGGGTGATCTTGAAGTCTATTTATAATGATAAGCATCAACAGTATCTAACAGTACTGAATTCGTACTACTAAGCTGAATTGACTGTGCCTGAAAGCCCTGATTCAATAACTGAAACTGTGGAATGTGTTCATCTAACTGACATGCCCTAAGCTAAGGTGACTGGGGTCCAATATCTTCCCTGACTAGAAGGGTGTCAATACCACACCACCAGTAAAGACATCTGCTATGGAGCTAGTCCTAATCTAACGGGTGACTCCTGGGATCAGTCCTATACATATAAATATGCTAATGGGTGACCCCTTAGTATGTAAGTCCTATATAATAGGTGACATCTCGTAACTATGCTAGAAATGGAGTTCTAGAACTTAAGGATTGCTTCTAGGGTCTTAGTCCTATTCTTTCGGGTGAGCCCCCATCCCTAGGTTCGCTCGGTGCTGAATCCTACTCCCATCTGAAAGACACTGAACTGAATAACTGGGCTGAACTAAATAACTTAACTGAACTAATTTGCTGAACTGATACAAATTAACTGAACTGATATTAGTGGTATTGCTTAGCGGAGCTAAAACTAAGTTTACTGGATACCGATGACAGACGGAATATAATGAGTTCTAAGGACTAATTAAGAGTACTTAAGTTACAGAGATTTTCTGTGATTACTGAGGTTACTGAGCACTGAGATTACTGAGAATACTGAACTACTGAGATTACTGAGTTTTCCTGAGTCACATGACAAACTGATTTCTATAGATCATGCCTTGACTGAGAGTATGGTGAAAACATGACATAGCTCTAGGCACACAGCTATATTTTTTAGGTACAAGTACCCCCAGGACTCGATGGAAGGAAACTGACACACATGACTGACTTTATCATAAGAGTAAAGTCCATAATCTACAATATCATAAATAAGGAATTTCATACTAAGCATGTTTCTCAACAATCTATTTCATGGAAGGGAATTTCATACAACATGTATATACTTGCATAGCTTTCAATATCATGCTCATGACATATTACAACCACAATCCATAATATCATAACTTGGGGAATTTTATAAAGTACATGGGTATTCTATATCTTGTACATGAGTGGGTTTTGCAAGTAAACATAGCATAATTCCATAAGACTAGTTCACGAGTAATCCAACAGTGTTCACAAGACACATTATCAACATGTATGACATTGAATCATAGAGTCCTATCATGAATCCTTCACTTAGTCACAATTTAGCTATAATGCATGATTTCTAGTCTCTTAGGCATTTTATCAAAAACCTTACATGCACTCTTTAAGGAATAGGTGTATTCACAAACTTACAGCACTTTAATCCACCCAAATTCGTGGGTTCCAGCTATATGATCACAATCTTCCTAGAAATTCATCAAATTCCCACTCTATAACACAAACCACAAATAAAAACATGAATAAAACTATATCACCACAAAACATTCATGATTTTATTATCAAATATTGATTCTTGAACTCCACGAACGAAAGGGATCCATCGATGAACACTATGCATACCTTAATGGTGATGAAATTGTTGAAAGATTGGACCTTCAAGCTTGATTCTCCTTCTTGTGCTCTTGGATAGTGAACTTAAGATGTTAAATAGGGTTTTAATGTGATTAGAAGCTCTAAATTTTTTGAGGTTAAGTATTGGGACATGTAAGGAGTGTTAAAAGACTTAATTATCCTCAAAATAACTCAAAAACTAAGTGTTTTTCGTGGCTGAAATCATAAGTGTGCGCCACACACCTCATCGCACATGCTAAGGTGTGCACCGCACATCCTATCGCATAGATAAGGTGTGCGTCACACATGCTATGGCATATTTGACGGTGTGCGCCACACAACCTGGCACACACTTGTTCCAGTAGTCATGTGCGATTGTTTATGCGTCGCACTCCTACTTTGCAGAGCCATAACTTTTTACTTGGGTGTTGGATTTTTATAAAATTAGAATTTTTGGAAAGCTAATTCGATTCTCTACAATTTGTTGGGTCTAAATCTTCTAGAATTTCACATATAAATCAAGTTATCCTCATTCCAAGGTCACTCTTGTGGAATCATATACTAAAACTTGATGGATCCAAAAGCTATTAGCTTGCCTTACTCTGAGTGACTCACATGAGCATACTTAACACATCATAAGCTATATTATCGCTAGGATACTCATTGTAAATCATGTACTCAAATATGAATCATAGGATATGAGGTTTCATATGTAGGAGAACTGATTCATTTCCTAGCTTGGAAACATACGGGGTATTAAAACTATACATTCCACTTGACACCAACATGACATTCAAGCCTATCTTCATTATCACACTTGAACTTGTAGGCAAACAACCATAAAAGCACCTTTCTCATTTTCCTCTAAACCTCTATCCTTAAAACTTTCATGCACTAGCCCAAAAAAAACACACATAGAATTTCAACTTATCATGACATAAGGAGAGGTCATTGAAAGGTTGGAGCATGAGGACCTAAAACATGAAAGAATAACTTTTACACTCAATTGAGGCCTGAGGAATAAAGTATCAATGACATGAATTCATCAGAGAGGTCTGAACTGAGGACATACATGATATAAACTGAATTTCTCTAATCATTAGAGGTGTATCATGAGCACCTAGAATTGAACATATTATAAGGCATGGGTACATAAGTCATGAGCTGCATGACCTGAGTTTGGAGTTCATGATTTCATGGAATATGATTTGTATTGATGAGTTAACCAAAACTCCTCATACTAGAAACTGAAAGAATACATGGTTTTTCTATAAAGTGCATGAATATGAGTTGTGATAATAGAGCTGACATGTTAGGCATGAGTAGATATCGTGATGACTGAAAAATTTGCACTGAAATAAGAATAGGATGGGAATCGTCTTCCCTTACTATTTTTCTATACACACTGGCACTACTACTGAATCTGAGAGCCTAACTTTGTTACTTGTTCTATCATATCCCCCTTAGCTTTAAGCCATCATCTTAAGTCTATGACCACTTTATTAAACTCTAAACTGAACTGCAATCACTTTACTCTAGAGACTGGGGTTTAATAATTCACATGAATGATAAACTCATCCACTCAATCATACTTAATATCGAATCAACAAACTAAAATTCTTGCATACAATGTTCAAGATTACTAATTCATCTTTCGTAAAACTAACCCCATGAATATATAATATGCTCAATCTAGATAACGTTATCCAAACTATACAACTGCTAAACTTCTGGGTTTATACTTTTAACTCTAAATCATATATTATAAAAGGGATTCTAAGAAGGAAATCTAAAAGCACGTCTGACTTTGGATTAATGCACGATTTTCATGAACATGGATGAGATATTTCAAACTTTAGGACATAAGGGCACTAATGGAATACTTTCTGAGCCAACATGCAATCACATAACAGTCTATGGGGATTGGCTAAGGAAAAACTATTTGTAAGGACTTAAGCTTTACTGTTTCTATCACCTCAAAACTAAGGCAAAGTTAGCATGAATAGAGCATGATAAGGATTTGCATAAATTTCTTAGATAATACTTTTACTGTATAATGTGGGACTTGGAAGAAGGGAAACATTTCCTAAATTCTCTGTAGCCTCTCAGAGAAAAGTACAGATATCTACATACAGTTCCACAAGACTATACTAGACAAGGCTTCATAGACACCCTAGGACACTTGAACTCTGTGCTCTAATAATAAGTTTGTAACAACCGAGGACTACCCCTAGTCGTCATACGGTGCTTGGAACCACAAGTGATCCCAAGCTAACCCATGAACTGGCATACTGCTAACCAACTAAATTATAACATAATAAATAGCTATTTTACTGTGCAGAAATATAATTATACTAGAATCTAAAATGGATACAATACTGATAAAGCTTTACAATCTGATAAATCTGAAGGATAAAACTGAAATTACATGACTAACTCTAACTGACATCTATGAAGCCTCTACTGTACTGACTATAGATAGTTAGGAAATGCCTCCAACTAACACTAATTAATACATATGAAAATAAATGACCTGTACATAAACTAAAACTGTCTGGAGTTTCTAAAGTAGGAGAACTCATCACCTGCTGGCTGGAATCTGTAGCTGTCTGATCATGATGTGTAGGCTATAACTGATACCTACATTATGAGACAATGTAGGACATAGACATATATATGGATCAGTACTTCTAGAATGTTCTAAGTATGTAGGGCGAATGCAATAAGTAAAACTGATTTAATACGTAATCGTAAAACATGCATGCTAAGTATAAGTAGACTCACCAATAGGCTGGAATAAATTGAAAACTAAAATATCTTAAAGCATGAGTGACAAACATTCTCTGATAAGATGGGGAATCTCTACACTTAGTTTCTATAAACATGATTTAATGATATAAGTATAACTGAAGATGGAAAATAATAAGACATGGATACTATATGAATACTGGGTCTGAAACTACGTGATGGAGACTGACATAAACTGAGGATCTGACTATACAATCACATTGAGCATGAATGCATAAACATAAAAACTTATATGATTAACTGAATGTCTGATAGCTGAATACTGGGCATATAAGATTGAACTATACTTATTTTGAATAACTGGATTAAAACTGTAGAGTATTATGCATATGAGGTAAGGACTAATCGAGTAACATGAGATAACTGAGCGTGAATTCATGAGAACTATATTATTTGAAAATGCAAGACCAAGCATATAACATGATTCTAAAATTGTCTGTAAATTGAGGTACTAAAATACTGATAATTGAATAAGTAATAATTGTATGCTATGATTAAGCAAACCTAAAATTGAACTAAGTTACTGATCTGATTACTCGACTGAAACTGTGACTAAGACTGTAACTAAGACTGTAACTAAGACTCATATTGGAACTGAATACTGAGATCTGATAACTGAGTGACTAATAGCTACAATTACTGATAACTGAGTTACTGATTACTGGGTGATTATTTCTGATAGTCCTGATTCTGTAGAACTAAATTGAGTTTGATACTGAGTCTGAAACATAAACGGTGGGAAATAATCATCTAACTGACATACCCCTCTCTTAAGTGATTGGGTTCCAACCTATAACCCCAGCTGAAAGGGTGTCAGTACCGTACCACGAGTAAAGATAAATTGAGAGTCACGCATAATCTGGTAAGTACTCTGAATGAGAATGGCAGTACCTTCAATCTGGCAGGTAAAACACCTCATCAACCCTCAATCTGGTAGGTTGATGTCTCAACCAATACTGTCTAATTAGTTCCGTAACACAAGGACTGCTATGGGCATTCTATCAATTCATATGGGCATTCTATCAATTCATATGGGCATTCTATCAAGCACGTGGAGATTAATACTTTAATATAGGGCAATTGGCCAAATTCATAGGGATCATGAACTTGGACTTGGGAATATCTTAAATATGAGAGCATAGCATGATTACATAACTAAGATCATGAATAGGAGAATTCACATGTAATTCGCTTGAAATAGGACATGAGTGTTTCATCAAAACATGTAAGGTTCATAGATTGAAAGTAGGGATGTCTTAAACATGAGGGAACAATAGAGTTGCATGGAAAAGTTCATAGCTTGGGGATTCATCTTGAAATTGACATAACATGATATGGGAATTTCATTAAATATGTGGAAGGCATGAATTTAAAACATGAGAATATTGCTAAACATCATGAATTTAGGATCTATCATGGAATTTATTTGAATAAAGCATGGGAAATTGAAATTCATTGCATGAGGAATTTAAAATATTTCATGAGAATCATACATGGGCTAAATTGAATTAAAAACATCATGAAAATATGAAATTCAATCTTTCTTGAACATACAAAATACCATAGTAATGATATTCATTCTTTAATTAAAAGAAAAGTGTTTTTAGGCTCCATAGGTGAAAGAGGACCCATGGATGAACTCCCACATACCTTAAAGCTTTAATCTTGAAGGGGAAATACAATCTTGAAAGCATTCTTGAATTAGGAAACTTGAGTTCTTGCTTTTCTTGAAGAAAAATTGATGAAGTTATTGGTGTTCTTGAGGAGGCTAGGTTTTCTTTGAGAGAAAAGATGAATAATTGAGTGTATATTTCTTTTGGAGGCTTAAATTCAGTGTTATGGCCGGATTTGGGTGAGGGAAAGTGACCAAAGTACCCCTAGACCCTTTAGAAACTGAATTAGCGTGTGAAACAGTTCCGTAATGTGCAGGCCAACGCGTCGCATCGCTATCGCATTGGCTTACTACCTCACACGGAAAATGCTATAACTTTTTGCTCGGGTATTAGATTTAGGCTAAATTGGTTTCGTTGGAAAGCTAATTCAATTATCTTCAATTCGGTGGGTCTTGAGATGTAAATTACTATGTATATAAAAAGTTATACATGTTTAAAGTAGACCCTTATAGAATCGAATACCAAACTTTGGACTAATCAAAGGCTCTAACCTCAACTTCGTTCTAATTATTCTTATGAACATTTTTCACCTCAAAAACAAACCAAACATAAGAATAAAGATCATGAAACTTATATTTACATGGTAATTATTTAGATTATAGCTTATACACATAGGAACGACGGTTCAAAGACTATCCCAAAATACAGGGTATTACATTAACGACCTATCACCTAAGTCGTCAATAGATCTTTCAAACACCTGCATTCTATCTACCAGTGAAGTCTTTATTTGATAACCTATCAACAGGTTGATGACTTATCACCCAAGTAGTCAACTTGGTTTCTTTACTATATAGATTCAGTCTATGGGTGACGGCTTTCTTTAATAACTTTTCAACAGGTTAAGGACTTGTCATCAAAGTCATCAACTGAAATCCTCACAACTTTGCTTCATATTTTCTTCACCAAAAATGTCCTTCTTGACATGTTTTTCATAGTTTTTTATGCGTCTTAACTTTCCCTGCAAAATCACATGAAATACAATCAAAACAATAATAGTTACTTAAGAACTTACAATTATTTCAAGCTAAAAGCATTAGATGTGCTAACAAAAAGCTAGCACATCAATAGATAGAAAAAAAGGGACCCATCATCACCGATAATAGCCCATGGAGTACAAAATTGAGAGAAAAAATTTTCAAAAAGGTTGTGACACTTCGACCCTCATTATTAGGAAGTGCAACTGCTTTCACCTACTTAGACACATAGTCGACTTCCATCAAAATGTACGTCATGCCTTATGAACTTAAAAATGGACCTATGAAATCAATACCCCACATATCAAACAAATCAAGCACAAGAAAAAGTGTGATGGGTAGCTCATGGTTCCACAAGATATTTCCTTGTCCTTGGCATTGATCATAAGCTCGAGTATAGTTATGTGCACCTTTATAAATCATTGGTCAATAGTAACCACACTATAGAATCTTGTGGGCTATATGAGTACCTCCATGGTGACCCCTAACTGGAGACAAATGACAGGACTCTAGTATGCTTATTATCTCTTTCTCAACTTTGGTAATACACCTCCAAATCACACTATCCATACCCATCTAAAATAAGTAAGGCTTTTCCAAAAAGAATTTTCATAACTCATGCATAAATCATTTTTTCTACTAAATTACTTGTCTTATAGGATGAGGTCACTTTCTAAATAATTGGCAAAATCATCAAATCAGGGGATTAAGTCTTGTGATGTTTTCAAGACGCGCTCATATAAAAAAGTATCATCAGTTTCAAGCTTAACCCCTAGTTCAAGTATCGCCTCCTTTTCTAGGAAGGATAGATGGTCTACAACTTGATTTTCTATACCATTCTAGTCCTTAACCTTAAAGTCAAACTATTTCAGCATAGTACCTATGAAATCACTCTATGCTTAGCATCTTTCACCTCTAAACCTATGGGTTGCATGATCAGTATGCATAATGACTTTGGTATCAATCAAATAGGGTCAGAATTAACACCACAAAAAACTCCTGTTCAATAATCATGTAATTTTTTTGTGCGAGGTTAAGTGCTTTATTATCATTATAAATGGGATGAAGTATCTTCTCGTGTCTTTGGCCTAGGATAACTCCTGGGGAAACACCACCAGCATCACACATTACTTTAAAAGGTAGGGTCTAATTTGGAGACACAATGATAGGAGCAGAAATAAACCTTTATTTTAGGCACTCAAAGGCCTTGCGACAAGTATCATCAAATACAAACTTCACCTCCTTCTCTAATAACTTGCACAAGAATTTGAAATCTGAGAGAAGTCTTTGATGAACCGCCTATAAAACACTACATGACCCAAGAAACTCTAAATACCTTTCGCAAAAATTGGTGGAGACAATTTTTGATTCACCTCAATTTTAACTATTTTGACCTTTATTCCCTTCTTTAAATTCTTGTTCCCAAGAACTATCCCTCTTTAACCATGAAGTGATACTTCTCCTAATTCAAAACTAAGTTGCACTCCTTACATCTCGTAAATACATTAGCAAATTGAGCCAAACAATCATCAAATGAATTACCCACAATCAAGAAATCATCCATGAAGACCTTAACAGTATCCACCTCTATATTAGAAAAGATAGACATCATACAATGCTAAAAGGTGGTAGGGGCATTACAAAAACCGAAAGGAATCCGTATGAATGCAAATGTACCATATGGGCATATGAAAGTGGTATTCTCTTGGTCCTTCGGGGAAATAGAAATCTTATTATACCGCAAATAACCATCAAGAAAATAATATCATCCTCTACCAGCAAAATGGTCAAACATCTTATCCATGAATAACATAGGAAAGTGATCCTTCTGAGTCAAGTATTCAACTTCTAAGAATCTATGCAAACTCTCTATCCCATAATTGGTCTCATGGGAACTAACTCATTATTTTTATTAGGGACAACAGTTACCCCACCCTTCTTTGGCATACATTGAATTGGGATCACCCATTTGTTATCGATAATAAGGGAAATCACGACTGCATCTAACCACTTAATAATCTCTTTATTAACCACCTCTTGCATAGGTAGATTCAGACGGTGATGATTCTCAGTTCTAGGTACACACTTCAATTTAAGTTGAATCTTGTGAGTTCAAATTTTGGGTGGAATTCCAACAATATCTATAATAGTCCAACCAATGGCCCATTTAGACCTCTGTAAAATTGAAATCATGGCCTCAACTTTTGTATCCAACAAACTTGTTGTAGTGATAACTTGCAAGGTATTGATGGCCCTCAAGAATGCATAACATAAGTGAGATAGGAGGGCTTTTAACTCCACGGCAAGTGGTTCCTCAATAGATGATCAAGCTGGTATGGTCATTCTATTGTTTAAATAAAGATCCAACTTCTTTGGTGCATAAGAATAAGAACCTCTGCCAACAAGTGTGCTCACTGTCTCATCATACTCATTAATACCATCAGTCTAAATTCATGATCACTATATTCTATGCCTCAACACCAAGTCTCTCCTCAATGGGTGCAACCAATACATCTTTATCTATCGTGTCTATCATAGAAACTACCCGCATGTATTTTGATTACCTCATTGATTGACATGCATTGATAATGACCTGTTCCTTATTAGCCTAAATTTTATCTGTCCTATCTCCATTTCAAGCAATGCCCTACCTGTGGCTATAAGGGCCTTCTCGAGATAATTAGGACATCAAAATCTACCTTATAGTTGAGAATCACAAATCAGTTGAGAATATGAATGAAGCTACCTTCACTAACATATCACACAATACACCAACCAACTTTTTCTCAGTACAATCCATAATCAATAGTCTCATAGATGTCGACTTAGGTGACCCCAACCCCAACTGCTTGTAAAACTAGTGGCATCAGATTAATACTAGCTCCCAATTCATATAATGCTCGTACAAAATTTAGGGATTTATCACAACCCTATTTATGAGTCATGATGGTACCTACTTTATCCCCCTAGTAGGTAAGTAAAACCATAGCCTGACGCCATAAGCAATGGGATAATTTGTTGGAAAATTTCAAAAAGCCCAAAACAACAATTTAAGACTTATAATAATAACAAGGTAATAATAATAGTCTAAAATGTAGATAAAGCATCAACAACCATCCCACAACCTAGTAGTGACAGTACAAGAGCTACTATAAAAGGAACATAAATACTGAAATAGTCAAATACAATTGTTTCAAAAAATAGAAGATCGGACATAGATAATATAAGGAAAGGGGGAAACTCCAATTCTAAAAGCTCACCCGATTTCTGGAATTAACTCAGCACGATCATCAGGTCAGCGGTGGGTACTAGTACATGAATCTACACCAAAAAAGTACAAAAGTGTAATATGATTACCAAAACCACGAGTACTCAGTAGGCATCATCGGTCCACTGAGCTAAATTATGATATAAACACAATAAAGATGCAAGATAAATAATCTAAGTCATGGTAAACGGGAAAACCTAGAAATGAGCTCCAACCCTATAAAATAAATAACTGAAAAAGACATAATATGAATGAAAGAACAATTGATACTACAAGATTATCCCCATAAGACAGTAAGTATAGAAAAGTAAATAACCTAATGTGGGCCCTTAAAAGTTCGGAGGGTTGAATCAAAGAAAAGTAAATAACCAAAGTTCTATAAATTTATCGAATATTAAGCTATAGCCATGAATATGTCCATACCGAAGGATATCATAAATAAAATCTCGACGTTGGACTAAAATGAAACTCGATAGCATCAATATCATGACAACATTTCCCAAAATTGAATTAAAACTCAATAGCATCAATATAATCACATCATTTGCTAGACTTGAACCGGAACTCATGTTATCAATATCATCATCAATTGTCAAACTTGAACCACAACTCAATATGAATAAGCCATCGAGATTTGCCTGGAGTTCGCACCAACTCACAAATATCAAACTAGCATAGTAATTGAGTACTTAATCTCTTCAAAGTCCCAAAATAAGCATTTCAAAGGGTATAACATGCGAATACAAGTCTTCAAATGCTAACACAAGTCTTGGACAAAGATGGGCTAGAGGGTCCCACTTCTAATCCCTAAAATTTATTCCAAGGAAAACTCAACCGTGGACTAGGCTGAGGTATCCAAATTCACTTTAAGATGTCAAATAAGCCATAATTAGCCCTAATATAGCAATTCTACCTAAAACATGAGCAACTAAGTCGATTCGGCCTAAATCACGGTTCCTTATTAGGCTAAAGAATCCGAATAAGAGTAATTATGTCAATCAAAACTCCAATACCAAAATATCATCACATATCTAGCATAATATCATATTTATACTATGAATTAGCTAAATCTATGAAGAAGGTAAAGCTAGCCTACTTGGATATCAAAAAAGGCCCGAAAAATCTGCTAAATCGATGATTTTCTTTTTTGAGGAGCTTTTACAACATGCCCTGCTATTAAAATCATAATCTACCCATAAAAATGAGAACAATGATACTCATATTTCACTATCATACTTTAGGTCCAAAATTACATAAAAATCCCATATGGGGTTTCTTGCAGAATCACACTTTCAAAATTAACAATATGTCCCTCTATGCTCAAGGAATATTTATCCTCGAGAATGGGTGAATTTCGAGCTCTAATCGTACTATAATCAACCCACCAATGTTCTAGTGATTTTGGAAAATAATAAAGAAATTAATCATGAAATTGATGGAAGCTTACCATGAATTCAAAGAAGAAACACGTATTTTAAGTTCAGAAATGCTCCAAAATCACCCACCAATGATTCTCCCAAGTTTTCACACCCTTTAGGGTTCTAGACTTTTTAAAATGGGTGAAAATTGGAAAAATCAGGTTAAGTGGGTATTTATAGAACTCTAGGTGTCCAGGTGGCTCATAAATGGACCCTGGACAACTTATGCGGTCATCACTTAAGCGACCTAGTGTCGTTTTAGTGACATCTATGGCCTACCAATATACCACTTAAGTGGTCCCTTTGTCGCTTAAGCAGTCATCGCTTAAGCGTTAAATGTGCCTCTTAAGCAAACCCCTGTTGGGCCCTACTGACCAATTAAGCGATCAGTTGGGCACTTGAGCAGTCCTCCATCTTAAGCAACCCAAAAGGGCGCTTAAGTGGTGAACCTGTATATGCCATTTTTCTTAAATCTTAGTGAATAGCTTGAAATAAGTTTGGGAGCCTTGGGACCGGGACCAAAGATCCAGCTGTCTAAAATGGATGTTTTAGAGCAATTGGAACTGTCACAATTGGCATATGAGGTCGTTTAAAGTTTTTGCCTGGTAGCCAATTTAAACCAACAAAGACTTCAAAACAAGGAATTGGTTCTATAAACAAACAAAACTGCCTGGTAACCGAACTGTCAGTTTTAACAAGTGATAAATAACTTAAGGCAGCTATACGAAAGCTCTAAATGACATAAATGAGAGAAAATGCAGAAAATTACATGAAAATTCATTACTATATCCTTTACTAAAAGAACTTTTTCCGCGAAAGCAAAGAATTAGGATGTACCTGAAGCCTCAAATAGGTGAGGATACTTGGTCCACATCACGCTCTTAATCTCGCAAATAGCCTCCTTTACTGGGCAGTGCAACCATTGAACCTTAACTATTGGAATCTCTTTAGTGCACAACTGCCTGATATCACAAGCCAATATGAGAACAGGCTCCTCATCAAAGGTTAACAACTTATCCAACTAAACTGACTCCCATCTAACCACATGAGACAGGTCAGGAATGTATCACTACAATATAGAAACATGGAAAACAGATTGATAGCAACAAAATCTGGGGGTAAGGCTAGTTTATAATCCACCTCACTAACTATGCAAAGAATCTCAAAGGGTTCAATATATCTGGGTTGAGTTTGCCTTTCCTCCCAAACCTTATCATCCTTCATGGGTGATACTCAAAGGAATACCTGATCAATAACTCCAAATCTCAAGGAATGAAGTCTACGATCCGCATAAGACTTCTTCCTACTATGAGCTACCCTCAACCTATCCTAAATCACCCTAACTCTATCTAACGACTCTTAAAGAAAGTCGGTACCATGGGATCAAATCTTGGAGGTCTCAAAATGCCAAATCAAAGAACAATATCTTTTCCCATATAAAGCCTTAAAAGGCGCCATATCAATACTCAAATGGTAGCTATTATTATACATAAACTCAACCAAAGCTAAGTGTTGTTCCCACTAATCTCCAAAATCCATAACATAAGCTTAGAGCATATCTTCGAGAACCTACTTAGTCCTCTCTAACTGCCCATCAGATTGAGGATAGAAGTGTGTAATATGATCCACCTAAGTGCCCAATGCCTCCTGAAAAGATCTACATAAGCAGTAAGTGAACACTGAACCCCGATCTAAAATGATAGATATAGGCACACCATGCAAATATACTACATCATAAACATAGATATGGGATAACCTTTTAGTGCTGAAGGACATCTGAATAGGAATGAAATATGCTGATTTGGTCAACCAATCCACAATGATCTAAATACCATCGAAACCACAAGAAGTACGAGGAAACCCACAAATAAAGTCCATGGTAATCCGCTCTCACTTTCACTCATGAATGGAAAACGTCTGAATCAAGCAACTAGATCTTTGATGCTTGATCTTCACCTTCTGGAAACATAGGCGATAAGCTACAAATCCTGTTATATCTCTCTTCATACCACTCCTTTGATAATGCTGCCTAAGCAACATAGGCAATAAGCTACAAAATCGACTGAATCAATTCATTAACCCTCAAAACATAAATGCAACTATCAAATCTTAAAACACTGTCAGAACCTATAGTATCCCTCTTAGACTCACCACTCAACACCTGATCACGGATTATGCAAAGTCTCATATCCTCAAATTGATGACTTTAAATCTGCTCAAATAGCAAAGACCTTACCTCAACACTAGCACGAATCCTCCTGTGTCCTAAAATTTTAATTCTCACCATTATGTTGGATAAGGAATGAATGTCCCAAGCCAACAGCCTTTGAGAAACTGAAATAGAATCCAAACTATCCATACTCACTGCCTTCTGGCTCAAGGTTTCTGTAACCATATTTGTCTTGTCCAAATGATACAAAATGGAGATGTCATAATCCTTAAGCAACTCTATCCTTCTAAGTTGCCTAGAATTAAGTTCTCTATGGGTCATAAGATGATAAAGACTATGATGATCTGTAAAAATCTTACAATACATTCCAAGAAGACAATGCCTCCAAATCTTAAGTGCAAAAACCACTGTGGCAAACTCTAAGTCACGAGTGGGGTAGTTACGCTCGAGTATATTCATCTTCCTCAATGCATATGTAATAACTTGACCTTGTTGCATTAACACAAAACTCAAATTGACACCTGAAGTATCACAATATAAGATAAATACCTAACCCTCAACAGAAAGATCCAAGATAGGAGTTAAAGTGAGAAATCCTATGAGCTTTACAAAGCTTGACTTAGCTTTCTTGGACCATTGGAAAGGAACCTCCTTCCGAGTCAATCTAGTCATCATTACTACAATAGACGTAAAACTCTCGATGAACAATCTATAGTAAACAGTCAAACTAATGAAATTATGAATCTCAGATGGAGTTGTAGGCCTGGCCCAGTCACGAATAGCCTTAATCTTTGTTGGGCCTACCATAATCCCATCCTTAGATATTATATGTCCAAAAAATGTCACCGAATCAAGCCAAAACTCACACTTAGAGAATTTAGCAAAATATATGATCTCTCAAAGTCTAGAGCACAATTCTCAAATATTGCATATGATCCTCTCTACTCCTCAAATACATAAGGATCTTATCGATGAACACAATCACAAAAGACTAAATATATGGCCTAAACACACGGTTCATCAAATCCATAAATATGGTTGGGTGTTACTCAACCCAAAAAACATCACTAGGAACTCATAATGACCACACTAACTCCTAAAGGCTATCTTTCAGATATTCTCAACCTGAATCATCATCTAATGGTAACTAAATCTCAAGTCAATCTTAGAAAACATTGTTGCATCCGAAAATTAGTCTAACATATCATCAATGTGAGTCATAAGATACCAGTTTTTTACCATCATCTTATTCAGCTTCCTATAATCAATACATATATGCATGGAACCATCTTTATTCTTCACAAACAACATAAGATTTCCCCAAGGAGACACACTTAGTCTAATAAAACCCTTACCAAGAAAATCCTAAAGATGAGAATTCATCTCCTTAAACTTGAAGGAGCCATACAGTAAGACACCATATAAATAGGTTGGGTTTTCAGCTCAAGATTAATAACAAACTTAATGTTATGCTTAGAAGGAAGACCGGGTAGATCGGTAGGGAAAATATCAAGAAACTAATGAACTATAGGAAAAGATTTAGTGATGAACTCTCCACACTACCATCATGAATATAAGGGAAATAAAACTTGAAACCCCTCAACATAAGTCTACTAGCCTAAATAAAAGAAATAATCCCTAAAAACTCATAGCTAATAGATCCCTGCCACACAACTAGGGGTATGTCAGGCATGGATAAGGTAACGGTCTTAGCAAAATAATCTAAGACTACATGTTAGTGGATGACATGGCCCGAACCCTAGGACATGTTGTATAGGTACCCCAAGCTCACATGAACCAGAGGTTGCCTCAATAACCTGACCTAATCATCTCATCATACAATAGGAGTCAAAGGAACTCCAACTCATAAGTTAAGATTGCAGAAATATTCTAATAAGTCAACATCAGATTCAAGATAACTAAATCATACCCAAGTTCACAATTGTTCACAATACCTCTATATAAAATTAAGTCAACAAATGCATCTGTCGGTACAAACCCCCGACGATAGCTGAACAAAGACTAAAAGAGTCTAAATCTAATCATAAGATACCAAGAGATGAAGATCTTCTAGAGTAAGGAATCTCACTACTTCAAATCAATGCATGAACTACTTTGATCTACTAATTACTTTGCAGGAAGAGAAGAATAATCTTTGGCCCCTATGTTGCATTAGGACATAGCGTTTGGAGATGATTAGCTGTTGGAACGTGAGCATGTAACTCAAGGATAAGTTATAAAATAGCATCATCAATAAACATCAAGTCAATGTATAATATTTCAGCTCATTCACATAATAATCCATACATTAAGATATATCACATGCTAAACAAATATCAAGGCTCATTATCATTCTAAAGCATTCATTCATTTGACATGAAGTGGGAGACTACGACTCTCTACACTTATAGGTTCAACAATTCACATTATATAAAGGACTTTAACTGTATTCATATTCACTTAGACAAGGGACTTCAACAATGCTTAATCATTCATTATCCAAGGACTTTGACCACTTAAACACTCATTCAAACAAGGGATTCTAACCACACCTACAATCATCTGGGCAAGGTACTCCAACCTTTTGCCCGTTCATTAGACAAGGGAATATAACCTCATGTCTCACTTGGACTTTTCCACAAACCTTTTCCTTTTATGAGGTACTTTAAACTCGAGAGATCTCTTTAATCAAGGGACTTTAGCCTCGAGCAATAACATTGGGCAAAGGACTTTAACCTCAGGTCATTTATAAGGGAAGGGACTTCAACCTCAAGACATCACATAAGGAAAAGGACTTTGACCTCAATCCATCACAACTATCATTTTTGCATTTGGGACTTTAACCCTTTGACCATGCATCAACATATATTCAATATAGCATTTAAGGACTTTAAACATTTTATCCAATTCAACACTATGCATGACCACATGGTCCTTATGGGAGCCTTCATTGCTCAACCATCTTAATAGGCCAATGGCTTTACTTAATTCAACATACAATGAAAGTTATCATTATCAAGACCCTTATAATAGTTCTATACTACATTCTCACCATACTTGGGTTGAATCCACAATTTAAGTTCATCTTTATTTCTGGAGACTCTACCCTTTCATTAGCCAACAACCAAGGTTATCAATTTTATCATAAATGGTTCATAATTTCTCTAACACATCTTTTATAATTCATCCATGTTCATTTGGTCCATTTCCTTAGTTTAATACATCAACAACATATGACCAGACAACTCACTTAGATATTTTCACAAATACCTTGGGTGCATACCTTTAACAAGTTTATTTCTATGGTATGTATTATCAATATTAGGGTTTCTCAAGACCCTCATGTTAATCCATATAAAACAAGTATCCACACATGCAATTCATCATCAATATCACATATAAACATAAGTCTAAGCAATATTTAATATCATACATCATTAGGCAACAAAACCCTTTTTATTTGATTTCAAAACCACCATGTACACTAACTAATCCAAGTGTGAAATACATGCGTTTAGAGATATTTAACTATAGGAAGAGATACATGACTTAAATAAGATGACACAACAACAATCTTTACTCCTTTCCACTAGATGAGCTCCCTCCAAACCCTAGCCTCCAATTTTGCTTCAAAAAGTTTTTGTAGTATTTAGAAGTGTTTAAGTCTTGTAAATAAAGACTTAGAAGGATACAATGCCTTATATAGTGAGTGTTTAGGGTTTTAGGCAAGGGAAATAACCAAAATGTCCTTAGTTAAAAGATGAGAAATGAATCCATTTAGGGGTACGACTCCTCCATATGGTTTCCTTAGCAATCATTCCCTAGGGTATGAGTGATACCCTAACTTATACCCTAGGCTTCTCGTAGGTCAACCACACTGTTGTGGGTACGAATGGGAACCCTTGAGTTGTAACCAAAGGGTACGACTCAACCCGTAACTCATATAGACCACCCATAAAGAAAATAGTCCACTCAAGCTAGGTCCATTCTCCATACGGTTGAGTAGTATATGACTCATATATATTGGTTACAAGTGAGGGATGGTCATGTCATATAGAAAATAGTATGACACCTTCATGGACTGATAAAGGTATGAAAGGGAAGGTCAAGGCGGGAACGATTCGTGACCAAGGGTACGACTCAAGGCTCTAGTCGTACCCAACTCAGTGGCACAAAAATGAAGTTGTTTTTCAAAGGTTCAAAGTCTAGGTGTTTCAATTCTCCCCCACTTGGGATCATTCATCTGTGAATGAAGGGTAAGGCAGGCATTAACAGAAGTTAACACATTAACATGCATCAACTCAACCTTTACTTAAGTTTGAAACAAGCACATAACAACGATGCAACACAACACATAACATGATCGTCATCAATCAATCAATTCATTTCATTGGTATTGGGACTCCAACCCATTACTTATCCAACACTTACTCATTTCACGACTTAGAGACTTCAACCCATCAACTTTTAAAGATATAAAAAAACTCAAAGCATTAGGGACTTCAACCCACCACCTACCCAAGGCATAAATCAACTCAAGGTACTAGGGACTTAAACCCATAACAACAAGACACACTTAATTTAAAAGCATTAAGGAATTGAACACATGGTCTAAGAAGACATAAACAATTCAAATTCGGAGACTTTGGCCCAATTCAAAATTAGGGACTTCGGCCCCTTATCTAACAAGACATAACTCAACTTCAAACATTAGGGACTTCAACCCATTACTATAAAAGACACTAATCAAGAAAGAAGATCTAACACGTACCTCTATCACAAGCTTATAGAATGGGAAAAAAATATGGATCCTTGGACTTCATGTCCTATTCTGCCTCCCAAGTGGCTTCCTCAAACTTTTGGTACCTCCATAGAACCTTCACCCAAGCCACTTCTTTCATTTGAAATTGGCAAATTTACCGATCTAAGATCCTCACCAAGATCTCCTCATAGGACAAAGAGTCCAAAATACCAACATTATCTAAAGGAAAAAACAATAAAGGGTCACCCACACATTTTTGCAAGAAAGACACATGGAAAATTGGGTGAATGGAGTTCATACTAGAAGGCAACTCCAACTCATACGAAACATTGCCAACCCTCTTCATGATCAAGTAGAGACCAACATAGCAGGAACTGAGCTTTTCCTTTTTATCGAACTGTGTCACTCCCTTCATAGGAGACACTTTTAAGAATACCCAATCACCCACATTATACTCTAAGCCCCTATGACTCACATCCACATTGGACTTTTGGTAACTTTGGATAGTTTTCAATCTATCATGGGTCACCTTCATCTTCTCTAAGGCTTGGTGAACTAAATTGGGGCCAAGCAATAGCCCTCACCAACTTCGTACCACATAATAAGAGATCGACATCTCCTACCATACAATGCCTTAAAAGGCTCCATGCCAATACTAGAGTGGTAAATATATTATAGGCAAACTCAATCAAAGGAAAATGGTTATACCTACTACCACCATAATCAATGTCACAAGCCCGCAATGTATCCTTCAATGTTTGGATAGTTCTCTCGACTTGCCCATCTATTTTTGGGTGAAATACGATACTAAGGAAACCTTAGTTCCTAAAACTCTTTAGAACGACTTCTAAAAATGGGATGGAAATGGATGACCACAATTTGAGATAATATCACTGTGCAACTTCACAATCTCCGCAAAATACAATTTAGCATAATATTCCGCTGAGAAATTAGTTCTCACAGGTAAGAAATATGGACTTTGTCAATCTATCAAGGATGACCCAAATAGAATCACATTGATTCCGAGATCTAGGGAGACCGGTAATCAAATCCATATTAATTGCCTCCCACTTCCACTCGGGCAACACAATTTCTTGGTACAAACTACCAGGCCTCATGTACTCAACTTTCACTTATTGACACACCATACTTTTAGCCACGTAGATAGCTATATCTCATTTCATATTAATCCATTAATAAAACTCTCTAAGCTCATGATACATCTTGGTAGAACTGGGATGAATAGCATAACGAGCTCCATGATCCTCGGCCATGTCCCTTTCCCTCAATCCATCAATGTCAAGAACACATATCCTACCTTTGTACCTCAAGATACCATCACCACTAATCACAAAGTCCACAACTTTGTGTTGACCTACATTACTCTTGATCTTTATCAAGTCAGGGCCCAATACTTTCTTCTTCTTTATCTCAATAACAAGAGATGATTGAGATATCGAATGCATAAATACAGCACCCTCCTCGAAGTCTCCAAGTCAAAAGCATAAATACAGCACCCTCCTCGAAGTCTCCAAGTCAAACTCTAAGATTTGCCAAATGATGAATATCCCTCACCAATGCTTACTTATCCTCATTTATATGGGCAAAACATCATGTGGACAATCTACTAAGAGCATCGACGACTACATTTGCCTTACCGAAATGATAATGAATAATTATATCATAGTCTTTCAATAGCTCAAGCCATCTTTTTTGTCAGAGATTCAACTCCTTTTAGGTAAACACATATTGAAGGATCTTATGATCAGAAAAGATGTTGACATGAACACCATAAAGATAATGCCGCCAAATCTTCAAAGAAAAGACCATGACAAATAACACTTAGTCATGTGTAGGGTAGTTCTTCTCATTAACTTTTAATTTCCTAGAAATACAGGACACCACTATACCATATTGCATCAACACGTAATCGAGACCTACATGAAAAATATCACAATACACCACAAAACCATCACTACCCTCAGGTAAGGTCAAAATCATATCCAAAGTCAATTTATCTTTCAACTTCTCAAAACTACCCTCACACGCATCGGACCATAAGAACTTGACCTTCTTTTGGGTCAACTTGGTCAATGGGGTAGCTATCATGGAAAAACTCTCCACAAAGCTTCTATAATAATCGGCTAGACCCAAGAAGCTACAGATATTGGTTGGATAATAGGTCTAGGCCACTTTTTAACCGTTGTGACCTTTTGGGGGTCTACCATAATCCCTTCACTAGAGATGACATAACCAAGAAAAGCTACGGCTGTTAACTAAACCTCACACTTAGAGAACTTGGCATATAAAGAATGATCCTTCAAAGTTTGCAACACGGCACAGAGGTAATCTACATGATCTTCCCCAATCTAAGAGTACACTAAGATATCATCGATAAATATAATGACAAACATGTCCAAGAATAGATGAAAGACCCTATTCATCAAATCCATGAATGTCGTCCGGGCATTGGTCAACCCAAAGGACATGATAAGAAATTTATAGTTACCATATCGGGTTCTAAAGGCAGACTTTGGGACATCCACATCCCTAATTTTGAGTTGATAATAACCCAATCAAAGATCAATCTTAGAGAAACACTTCGCACCCTGAAGTTGATCAAACAAATCATAGATCCTAGGAAGAGCATTTTTATTCTTTACAGTCACTTTGTTCAACTGACGATAATCATTACACATACGTAGAGAACCATCCTTCTTGCATATCAACAACACGGGAGCACCCCATGGAGACATACTAGGGAAGATAAAACCTTTATCTAAAGGGTATTTAAATTTCTCCTTAAGTTCTTTCAACTCTTCCGAAGCCATTCTATAAGGAGAAATCAAAATTGGACGAGTGTCTGGAGCAAGATCAATTCCAAAATCAATTTCCCTATCGGGAGGAGTACCGAGAAGATCATCAGGAAACACCTCAAGAAATTCATTAACCACGAGAATGGAATCCATAGAAGGCTCTTCCGAGTTAGAATCTCTAACTAGAACTAAATGATACAAACTCCCCTTTGAAATCAACTTACGGGCTTTGAGATAAGAAATTAACCTTCTTTTAGGAACTAAGGAATCACCTTCCTATACAATGACCGAATCAAGGGAATTTTTACATGACCCTACGAGTCAGACAATCTAAGGAAGCATAGAAAGAGTGCAACCATTCCATCCCTAAAATAACATAAAAATTGACCATGTCTAACTCTACCAAGTTATCAAGAGTATCTTTACTGCTAATATATATCACACAGCCCCTATGGACTCTTTAACAACCACAGAATCTCCTACTGGGGTAGAAACAAGATAAGGAACCGACAGACTCTTAAGACCACAATCAAGACACACTGCTATATACGGGATCACATATGAAAGAGTATACCCTAGATCAAGCAAATAATATATATCACAAGAGAAAAGTCTCAACATACCTGTGAAAACATTGGAAGATGCCTCAGAATCCTAGCACGTAGCAAGTGCATACATGTGATTTCAGCCAGCGTTGGTGATAGAAATAGAAGCATAGGCAGACATAGCACCCTTTGGTGTGGGAGGAGGTGGATTAGCAATAGGGGCCATGTTGGCCCAAGAAGCTGCTAGAGAGAGGAACTCAGGCTGCATGTTCCAAACCTGCCCATAATAAAAACACCGATTTCTCCCTTTCTCACACTGACCATAATAACTCTGACCACAGATCTGAAAGGAGGACAGAGTGGAGCTGACTGGGCACCACTAGTGTAGAATTTGTCACCTGGTGCCCGAAACCCACTACTAAATTGATACCAATGATCACTCGCTGACTTTGGGTAAGGGGAGTGAATACTAGCTGAGGAGAACGAACTCAAACTCCCTCACTTCTTTTGTAGACACTTTCTCAAACCTTCCTTAGAAGGCTTAAATTTCCTTTCTTGATTCTCACTAAGATCAACTTGCTTCTTTTTCTCATTAACTACTTGTTGCATATACACAATAAATCTAGAAATATCTATGTTCTCAATCAACAAGGCCACCTTGATCTCTAGGACTAACTCACGAGATAATCTTGAGACAAACTTATGAATTCTAGCCCTTATGCTAGAAAATATCTTGGGAGCATACCTTGATAATTGATGGAATTTCAAGGCATACTCTTGAACGGACATCCTCTCCTGTTTTAAGTTCACAAATTCTTTCTTCTTAGCTTTCCTCAACTCTTGAGGCAAGAAGCGGTCAAAGGAAAGCCTCAAAGAAATCTTCCCACATAGAGGGACTAGCATCAACACCTTTAGATGAATCCTACCCTTTGTACCACTAGTACGCTATATCTTTAAATTATTAGGAAGCAAACTTAACGGCCTTAATTTCCAAAGCAAACAAGATTCAGAAAATCTTCTCTATTTTATAAATGAATCCTTGGGGATCTTCCTCAACCTTCATACTGGAGAATATAGGAGGGATCAACCTCATAAACTATCCCACTCTTATGGCCTCAGATGATAAGGTAGCCAAAGCACCATGATCCACTTGGGAGGATACCAATTGAGTTAAGAGATTGATAGAGTAACAAAACTTGGTATTATTATCATCCCTTAAAGGTGACTAGGGAGGTAAGCTATTCTCATAGTCGATATTGGTAGGGATAGGAGGAATCCCACCAAGATGATCGGATGTCACAGCTCTAGCCCGGGTCCGAACCTTAGAAGTTGGATGAACTCCATCCACATTGTCCCCAATTAGGACAGAAGTGTTTGCCTGAGTATCAGATCTCCTCGGAGACATGATCTAAAAGATAGCAAACAGAATTAGGGGAATTTAAGACCTTAGACATTATAGCTTAAGATTGAAACATAAGAAAAGGAAACATTTCTTAGATGTTTTAAAGCCCTTTTATTATAAATATGGCATGCTTCACACCCATAAAAATAACTCTACTCAAAACGATACTATGGAAACCCAACTGACCATGAACCTAGGATCTAATACCAACTCGACCCAAACTTCAGACTATGTCGTATGGTCACTCCAAGCTCACATGAATTGGAGGTCGCCCCAATAACCTGACCCAATTATCTCATCATACTATAAGAGTAAAAGAACTCCAACTCATAAGTTAAAATTGTAGAAATATTCTCATAAGTCAACAATAGATTCAAAATAACTAACTCACACCCAAGTTCACAATTGTTCACAATACCTCTATACAAAATAAAGTCAATAAAAATATATGTCGGGACAAGCCCTCGACGATAGCAGAACCAAGTCTAAAAGAGCCTATGTCTAATCATAAGAGACCAAAAGATAAAGATCTTCTAGAGTTAAGAATCTGACCACTTCAAGTCAATGCACGAACCATTTTGATCTACTAATCACTGCGCAGGAATAGAACAGGATGTTCTAGCCCCTATGTTGCATGGGGATATAGCGTTCAGAGACGGTTAGCGGTTGGAACGCTAGCATGTAACTCAAGGATAAGTGACAAAATATCATTATCAATCAACATCAAGTCAATATATACCATTCCAGCTCATTCACATACCAATCCATACATTTAGATAAATCACATTCTAATCAAGATATCAAGACTCATCATCAGTATCAAGAATTCATTCATTAGACATAAAGTGGAGGAATCCGACCCTCCACACTTATAGGTTCAATAATTCACATTATGCATAGGACTTTAAACACATTCACATGCACTTA
This sequence comes from Capsicum annuum, assembly GCF_002878395.1. NCBI lineage: Eukaryota > Viridiplantae > Streptophyta > Magnoliopsida > Solanales > Solanaceae > Capsicum > Capsicum annuum. The sequence continues at coordinate 146,768,605 of NC_061119.1, forward strand.
GACATGGGAATTCAACCATGCTTACTCATTCATTATCCAAGGACTTTAATAACTTGCATATTCATTTAAACAAGGGACTCTAACCATACCCATAATCATCTAGCAAAGGGATGCCAACCTTGTTCCCATTCATTAGACAAGAGACTCTATCCTCATGTCTCACTTGGACTTTAACCACAAGCCTTTTACTTCGGTGAGGTACTTTTACCTAAAGAGATCTCTTTTACCAAGGAACTTTAGCCTCAAGCAATAATATTAGGCAAGGGACTTTAACTTTAGTCCTCAACCTCAAGCCATCACATAAGGAAAGAGACTTTGACCTTATTCCATCACAACTATCATTAGTTAGAATTTGGTACTTTAACTCTTTTCCCATGTATCCACATTCTTTCAATACAACATTTAAGGACTTTTACCATTTTAGCCAATTCAACACTATGCATGACCATATGGTCCTTATGGGAGACTTCATTCCTCAACCATCTCAATAGGAAAATGTCATCACTTAATTCAACATACAATGGAAGTTATCATCATCAATACCCTTTCAATAATTCTATACTACATTCTCACCACACTTGGGTTCAACTCACAATTTAAGTTTATCTTTATATCTAGGGACTCTACTCTTTCATTAGCTAACAACCAAGGTTACCAATTTCATCACACATGGTTCATAATTCCTTTAACATATCTTTTATCATTTATCCATGTTTATTTGGGCCATTGCCCAAGTTCAATACATCAACATCATAAGACCAGACAACTCACTTAGATATTTTCATAAACACCTAGGATGCATACCTTCAACAAAGCTATTTTTGTGGTATATATTATCAAGATTAGGGTTTCTTAAGACCCTCATGTTAATCCATATACAACAAGCACCCACATATGCAATTCATTATCAATATCACATATAAACCTAAGTCTATCCAAGATTTAACATCACACATCATTAGGAAATAAAAGCCTTTTCATTTGATTTCAAAACCACCATTTACACTTACTAATCCAAGTATCAAATACATGGGTTTAAAGATATTTAAAGAGGGGAAAAGATACATTCCTTAAAAAAGATAACATACCAACAATCTTGAATCCTTCTTGCCACTAGATGAGCCTCCCTCTAAACCCTAGCCTTCAATCTTACTACAAAAAGCTTTTGTAATATTTAGGAGTGTTTGAGTCTTGTAAATAAAAACTCAGGAAGCTATAATGCCTTATATAGTGAGAGTATTTAGGGTTTTATTCAAGGTAAATAACCAAAAGTTCCTTAGTTAAAAGATGAGAAATAACTTCGTACAGGTGTATGACTCCCCCGTATAGTTCCCTTAGCAATCGTACCCTAGGGTATGAGAGGTACCCTAACTCATACCCTAGGCTTCTCTTAGGTTAACCACACTATTATGGGTATGAGTGGGCACCGTTGAGTCATAACCAAACGGTATGAATCAACCCCTAACTCATATAGACCACTCGTAAAGAAAATAGTCCACTCAAGCTAGGTCCACGCTCCATACATTGGTTATGAGTAAGGGATGGTAATGTTGTATAGAAAACAGTATGACACCCTCGTGGATAGATCAAGGTACGAAAAGGAATGGCATGGTGGGTACCAGTCATGACCAATGGTACAACTCAAGGCTCTAATTGTACCTGGCATAAAAATAAAGTTGTTTTTCAGAGGTTAAAATTCTAGGCATTTTAGTGGGATAACCAGTCCATGCCTATAATCATGTCAAAATCCACCATATCTAACACAATAAGATCAACCTGAGTATTAATCTCTCAAATATTTATAACACGTGATCTGTAAAACCGATCTAATTTTACAAAATACCCACATGAGTAGATACACATAATGGCATAAACAATGAATCCCAAGAAAACTTTAACAGTAGGGAATAATAAGAAGATACATAAAAATAAGTGATTCTAGGTCAAATAAAGAAAAATCCAACTGATGACACACCAAGATTGTACCTGTGTAATAGCATTCGAAGACTCAACCTCAGGTCTAGTAGGTATGGCATACAATTAACCACACTAGCTACCCGATTGGGCTTCTAACCGATCTCGTGTCTGACCTACTTTTGAACCTCTACAGGCACCCTAGGTACCACCCCTACGACTATGCATACAACCTTTAGTTGGGGTAGAACTACCTAAATTGATGGAACACTCTGAGCTGAAGGAACTATCTCTCTAAGATTGAGGCACTCTCTCGAGAAATAGCCAAAAGCCTATAACCATAATATGCCCCAGGCACTGGACTAAAACCAGACGATTCAAGTAACCTAGAATAACCATCTCGACTAAAATAACCAGAAGATGAACCCTTTAAAGGCTGACTATTACCTTGGCCAAGATGATTACTGTAACTAGACTAGCCTCCATCGATATTTGAAAGATAGCCTAAATGGTTCTACTAGACTGAAACTAATGCTAATACAGCTGATATAGAGGGTACTTACACTGAGAACCACTACCTTTACACTATAAGCCACTATGGCTCCCACTGATATTACCCTGATATCATAGCCTTGTATTGCTACCCTCTTGGGACTCATGATACATATCCTCCATAACCTAAGCATGATTAAAAACCTTAGAAAAAGATATACCCACAATAATTAAACTTTTTGTAGACATTCAAAGAGGAAGTCTTAATCCCCAAACAAAGCAACGAACCCTTTCATACTCTGTAATCAGAATAGAAGTAGCATGCCTAAACACCTCATAAAATCAATCCTCATACTCCAAAAAACTCATGGAGCCCTAATCCAACCTCAACAATTGATCCCTTAGATGATCCCTAATATTATGAGGCATATACTTCTCTAAAGTGATCTAAGAGAACTGGGTCCATGTCAATAAGGCAGATACAGCTGGCCTGGAATCAATATGACCTCTCCACCAATCTCGAGCTTCTAGATCTAACTAAAAAGTAGTGTACTCCACACCACGAGTCTCAACTAGGCCTAAATTATAGAGCCTATCATCATAAGAAATTAAGAACTTATACACACCCTTGCTTGGTGTACCAGAAGACCTAGGTGGAGCTAATTTCGAGAATATGCCTAAAATCATCTACTCCTCAATGGAATACCAGGTTGGGAAACTACCGACTGAGCAATCACTAATGCAGGAGGGACCTCAACTCTAGGACTTGTACCTTCAGGATGCGCCCTTACCTTTGTACCATTCAGATTGGTAGTCTGTTCAATATCAAATAGTTCACCACCAACCAATCCAAAAAATTGAACCAAAGCATCCCTGAGCACTGAAGAAGAAATAAACCTTGGTGGATCCTAGGCTAGTCCTTGGGCCACTACTAGCTGGGGCAAAATAATCTCTAGCCCTAGAAAAGGAATTAGGTCTAGTGAAGGCCTCCTAGCTTGGACCCCAGTTGGGGATACATCTCTAGGCTGTCCACGACCTCTAGGTCATCCACGAATAGTGATAGGATCCCTAGGATCAAAAATAGGACGTAATCTTATATAGTAGTAGCACGTTTCCTAGCCATTTGCAAAAGAGTGAAACCAAGGAAATTCTGTAGAAACCAACTCATACCCTTAGAACAAATGAGCGAAGGAAGTAAAGAACTCCAAAGAATTTCTAATAGCCTTCCAAAGATAAGAAAAATACATCATCATTCTGATCTGCGAGACTCCACTAGGCACTTGCTCTAGTACCAAAAATACTAGTAAACCTAGGCCCTGATACTAATTTTTCATGACCCAATTTATGAGTCATGATGGCACCTACTTTTTCCCACTAGTAGGTAATCCAAATCATAGCCCAGAGCCATAAGTAATGGCCTAATTTGGTTAAAAAAAATAGCTTAAAATCCATAATCAACAATTTTAGGCTTATAATTATAATAAGGCAATAATGATAGTCTAAAATAAAAATAAAGCATTAACAACCATCTCATGACCTAGTAGTGTCGGTACAAGAACTACTAGAAAGGAACATAAGTACTAAAATAGTCAAATATAATATATCACAGAAAATGGAAGACTAGACATATATAATAGCAAGAAAAAAGCAAACTCTATTTTTGAAAGCTCATCCTATCTCCAAAATCAATTCAGAATAATCTTCACGTCATAGATGGCTACCAGTTCTCTGATCTGCACCAAAAAGGTACAAAAGTTATGTATGAGTACCAAAACTATTGGAACTCAATAGGCATCATTGGACAACTGAGATAAATCATGATATAAATACGATAAAGATGCGAGATAAATGAGCAAAGTCAAGGAAAAAAGGAAAACCTAGAAATGAGCTCCAACACTATAAATAAATAACTGGAACAGACATAATATGAAAGAAAACATAATTTATCTATAAGACTGGCCCTCATAAGCCAGTAAGTGTGGAAAAGTAAATAACTCAACACAGGACCCCATAAGCTCTAGGATACAATCAAAGGAATGTAAATAACCAAAGTTCTATAAATTTACTGAATACCAAAGTATGACCATGAATCCATCCATATCATATCATATCATAAATAAACTCTAAATGCTAACTTAAAATGAAACTCAATAGCATCAACATCATTTGTCAGTCTTGAATCAAAAATCAATAGCATCAACATTAAGACATCATTTGTTAGACTTAAACTGAAACTCAACATCAATAAACTACCAGGATTTTCCCAGAATTAGCACCAACTCAAAAATACTAAAATAGCGTAACATTGAGGATTTAATCTCCTCAAAGTATCAAAATAAGCATTCCAAAGGGTACAAAATATGTATGGAAGTCTACAATATCTAACACAAGTCTTGGCCTAAGGTAGGTCAGAAGGGCCTACTTCTAATCTCCGAAATCTATTCTAAGGAAAACTCTACCCAGACTAGGATAAGGTATCTAAAAACACTTCTAGACGTTAAATAAGTCATAATTAGCCCTGAGATAGCAATTCTAAATAAAACATGAGCAACTAAGTCAATTCCGCCTAAATTATTATTCCTTATTTGGCTAAATAGTCCAAATAAAACAAATTATGTCAATCAAATCTTCAACACCTAAATCCCAACCCTTTAACTAGCATAATGCCATAATTATACTATGAATTAGCTCAATATATAAACAAGATAATCCTAGCCTACCTAGACACTAAAGAAAAGACTAAAGAATCTCCTACACCAATTATTTCCCTTTCTGAGGAGCTTTCAGAAGATGTCACTCTATCAAAATCACAATCTACTCATCAAAGTGAGAATAATTATACCTATATTGCACCATCATGATTTGGGTCCAAAATTATGTAAAAATTCCATGTGGGACCATCTTGTGAAATCATATTTTCAAAATCGAATATACGTCCCTCTATGCTCAAGGAATATTTACCCTCAAGAATGAGAGAAGTCCGAGCTCTAATGGTGATATAATTAGCTCACTAATGTTCTAGGAATTTTGGAAAATGATAAAGAATTTAATCATGAAAATGAAGGAATATTACTATAAATTTGAAGAAGAAATGTGTAATATAAGTTTACAAATGCTCCAAAATCACCCACCAATTATTCTCCCAGGTTTTCACACTTTTTAGGGTTCTATACTCGTAATGGGTGAAAAATAGAAGAAAATGGTCTAAATGGGGGTATTTATAGCATTTGCAGGTGTCTAAGTGTCGCTTAAGTAGACACTAGGCTGCTTAAGTGGTCAACGCTTAAGTGACCTAGTGTTGCTTTAGCGACATCTACTGCCTGCTAACATACAGCTTAAGTGGCCATTGCTAAAGCTGTAAGGGTGTTGCTTAAGTGAACCTCTATTGGGCCAGCTTGACCACTTAAGTGGTCAGCTAAATGCTATAGTTGTCCTGCCACTGTAGTGACCCAAAAGGGCACTTAAGCGGTGCACCAATTGAAAGTTTAAAATTATTTCAGGTTTCCACCAACTCCTCAAAATTCATTCAAAATGTCATATACATAAACGAACTATGTTACACTATCAAATTTGATATTTTAAAATCAATGGCACAGTCAAAATTTCCATTTGAAGTTATTTTGATAAAAAGTGGGTCCCACACCCATGTGTCATTATTCTTAACTTTTGACCAATAGCCTGAAATGAGTCTGGGATCCTCGAGACCCATACCAAGTATCCACCTAGCTTAAAATTGACATTCTGGAGCTGATAGAACTTTTAGAATTGGCATATGAGGTTGTTTGACTGAATTTTTCACCTGATAGCCAATTTTTACTAGCAAAGACTTTAAAATAGGAAATTGGCTTTAAAACTAAATGAACTACCCAGTAAGCGAATTGTCAGTTCCATCAAGACATAAATGTCTTGGGCCAACTATAGAAAATCTCTAAATGGCAAAAATGTGCAGAAATTTAAAAAATAAGATGTAGGGTCATTACAACCTAATATTGTAAGAAATAGTGTAAGCTCTGGGGTCCTCTTTCATCTTAACCAAAGATTGGGAAGCAATAGCATTGTAGTGGTGCATATTATTAGCAGGATTAAAACTCACCATCCACTTATTCATCACTAAATCCTTCATGAAACATGCATAGTCAGGCATCTGCTCCAGAGCTTTTATTAGAGGGATATTCACAGATAATTTTTTCAAAATCGATATGAATTTCTAATATTTTCCTTCTTCCTTTTTCTTCTCAAACCTTTGAGTAATGTTAGGGGAGGTCTTAGAATAGGCTTCAAGACTAGTTTGACTTGCTAACCTAGTCCTTTATCATTATCAGCTCACTTCTCTACACCAGTAAATGTTTGCAATGTCTCACAAATTAGTTACCAAATTCTCATTTTCATCTTTGGGTACATAATCAAAATCTACAATATCATTCCTCACCTCCTCAACTATAGGACTACATGGATCAATAGTAGCCTTATCGCTTTGAGTGGTAATGGCTAGGCAGTGACTGTCATACATTGGATTCTGAATGGTATTGCTTGAAAGAGTTTCTAGTTAATGCTAATTCAATGTAGCCGACATCTATCCAAACTACTTCTCAAGCTTCTTGATCATGGTAACATGTAATTTTGCCCTCTAGCTCAATCCAGATATGTCTGAATTAATCTTTTTAAGGCAACTCTCTTGGATTTTTGAACCCTTCACAAGCTTAGCCAGCAACACTTCTATTTTAGAGTCTGCATCATGGTTCCCTGATAGGAACATACAGACCATTTTTCTCTTTATAATTATTATTTCTCCTCCAGTCACTGTCTTACTCTGCTCCTAGCCCTATACCTATAACAGTAGTAGTTTCGACCTTGATTCCCTTGCCTCGAGTTCTAAGTAGTCTTGATTGTACCCTTGGCCCTTGTCTTGAAAACTCATCATCTCTCTATCCAAGTACTTTACTTTCGCCTCAAAATAAAAATCATAATGCCTATGATATTTACCTCGAGCACCCATAGCATTTACCTTTCCTGTGCATATATCTACAAATTACTTAGTAAGCAATCCAATCTCAGTCCTCAGCTATACTACCACTTGATCCACTATCCCATCTAGGGATCTCTACTCATTGGAAGCACCAATAGCATAAGTATCAACTTCTATATTCGCCTCTCTAGTACGCCACTCTCTGTTGATTTTAGGATCCATTCTAAGATCTTTACGTCCTGATCCCATCGCAGACACATGAAAGCTCTGCCTGTAATAGTGTCTGCCATATCCTCAATATAAGTATTCAAGTCTTTATAGAATAACTCTAGTAAGTTCCTACCCGTGATTCTATGATTTGAAACACTCATCAACTTATTCTTGAACCTCAACCATGTCTAGCAGAGTGCCTCTTAATGTAAATTCCTAAAATCATAAATATCATCCTTCAACCATAACATCCTTGAAGATAGAAAATTGATACAAGAACTATATCCTCAACTCGTTCCAAGTGGTAATAGACCCATAAGCCAGCTCTCCTAACCATAATTTCAATTTACCTATAAAAGATAATAGGAACAACCTGAGTCTTAAGGCTTCTTGACTCACCTCGGGTAAATTGTATGAAAAGCAAATCGCCATAAAGTTCAGAATGTGTATTTTTACATCATCAGTAGGCATACTAGAAAACACACCCTTCAGATTAAGCAACTGAATCACTACACTCGTAATGTCAAATTTTATTTCTTGGGGCAACTCTGAGGAATAATAGCACCTATCTCAACTGTTTTAACATAACTTGGATCTTCTTCTAGATTATCATAAATTGGAAAACACTGATGAACTGGTAAAGGTCAAACTCTGTTCCTTCTAGATCTATCCCGATCAAGTGCTGCTCGAGGATCTTCTTTGTCCTGCTGTCTATCCCTTTCCTATGTACATCAGGCTAAAGCTAACTTCACAGTCTCTTCAGCTATTAACTAGTTAGTAATTTGCTTAATAGTTTCTTGAATACCATATAGAGGTGGACAATTCAATACGGTCGTGTCATCATGAACCCCTTAGTGTAAGGCTCCATGCTCATACTCTTTGTGTCTCTCCATTTTATGATTCAATCATAAGGTTCATTCAAGCACAGTATCAAATGGAATCAAGGGATGGCCTTGACACTGAGTATTGGGAATACACTGGCATATATCCTAAAAGCAGTAGAAAACCAAAAAAAACAACCTCAACAAACTCAATCAAACCATAATTGTACTCCTCAGTAATGATACCAAAATTTGATTTTGCCTAAATTATACCTCCTACAAAGTATAACATGGTTGCTTGTCAAATATAAAACCCAACAAGGTTGGGGTCGATCCTAGATGGAATAGGATAGAAATCTATCACGAACTTGATAATGTAGATGAAGAGTGCAGAAACTAAATGGGAGTTTTTTAAAGAACATTATTAATAGTAACAATGCTTGGGTAAGTAGGGTTGTTATCAATATGAGACGATCACTGGGATTTTGTTCCCCCCTAAATTCTTAACTCCATAGACTTATCATGCTTATCAAACTATCTCAGTGTCTTTTATGCAAAATCTTACAAGTTATGTACCACCTAACTGTCGCTCAACCTTGGTTTAGTTGAATTTTACTTACCTTCTCTCGGTCTTAGGGTGTCGCATTACTAAACCTTATTCTGGATCCCAGATAAACTATCTCCTCTTGATCTCAAGTTAATTAGATGATGCTTGATATCTTTAAATTACTATTATGGTCTCTTTTTTCCAATCTCAACCTCTCTTAAGTTAGTATCGAATATAGGTTGATTCCTAATGTTTGCAACTATTAAGAAAGTACATAAAAGAACACCAACTTAGACTAACTTTGCACTTTCTCTGCTTTGTTAATCCATCAAGATTCCCATAACTCCAATTATGGGGTTTAGCTACTCATGATCATACGAACATAAATATACTTCATAGATGAGATCATATGAATGATCTCACAAATATTTAAGAATGAAAAACAAAATCTCAAATTAATATCAAACCCTAAAAATCAAGAACAATGATTCTAAGATCAAAACTGTATTGATAATGCTCAACTCACTCCCATAATTAAGGGGT